>NC_056725.1:1355963497-1356028497 GCF_019279795.1 Protopterus annectens
CCATGTTAAGAAAAGTACAGTTGTGTACACTTACCATAAATGTAGATGTTCGAGTGTATTCACTGTTGCAGTCATTACATTTGGGTAATCTGCTGGCAGGTTGCTCTCAGTCGGCCTGATTAACAAAGTCTTGGGTCCTGCGTCGGTTGCTGTCCCTTCTTCCATGATGTCAGGGGTATAAAACATGCAACCAACGTCATTACCTCAGTTTTTCTTGCCCAGATGTCAGGTGCCCCCCGAATGGGGAGCAAAATAAAATCTAAAACACAAAAATATACCTCCAACCAAAAGCAAATACACCAAAAAGGCTTTTAAGCATAGTAACAGAAAGTAGAGGTATAGTCAGAGAAAAACAGGGGGCTGGAGGGAGGGTAATCAGGACTGCAACAGTGAATACACGAACATCTACATTTATGGTAAGTGTACACAACTGTACTATGTTCCTCGTGTTTCACTGTTGCAGTCATTACATTTGGGTAGATTTCCAAAGCTATGGTTGGGAGGATGGATTTATACAGCATTAGGACCAGCTATAAGGCCATGCAAGACAGCAGTGGCAAAGCCAGCTCTGGATTTAGAGAAAATTGGTAAATGATAATGCTTGGTGAAAGTACGAACTGAACTCCAGGTAGCAGCTTCTAGAATATCCCTGGTAGTAACACCTATGAGAAAGGCTGCAGAAGTAGATGCAGCCCTGGTGGAATGAGATCTGATTCCCTGGGGGATAGGTTTTCCATGGTGCTTATAGCAAAAATTAATGCAATGGCTTATCCATTTAGAAATGGTTTGTTTTGAAATAGCCTTTCCCTCTGCCCCTGCAGCAAATGCTACCAGCAGTTGTTCAGATTTTCTTCGAGTTTTAGTCCTGTCCAAGTAGACTCTTAAGTTGTCTGTGCACATCCAATGAATGCAGAATCTGTTCCCCTTTGTTCTGTGGATTGGGAAAGAAAGTTGGCAAATGAATGGACTGATTAAGAGCAACACTGGATACCACCTTGGGCATGAAGGATGGATTGGTCCTGAGTGACACCCTGTCCGCATGAAAGATGATGAAAGGCTCCACTGCCATAAGGGCCTGTAACTCAGAAATCCTTCTAGCTGAAGTGATTGCTAGAAGGAAGGCTGTTTTCCAAGAAAGAAATTTTAAGTCTGCAGTAGCAGCTGGCTCGAAAGGAGGCAGAGTGAGTTTCTCCAATACAAAGTTAAGGTCCCAGGCAGGGGTTGGAGCTCTCCTGGGTGGCCTCAAGTTTTTGGCCCCTCTGAGGTACTGCTTGAGTGGAGGATGAGAGAAGAGGGGAGGTTCTGTGTTATAATGAGCTGAAATGGCTGAGGCGTGGATTTTAATGGATGAAAAAGACAGGCCTTTGTGAAGCATCTCAGTTAAGTATTGTAAAATCTGAGGTAAATTGCTTGAGACTGATTCCAAGCACAGAATCTTTTCCATTTGTCAGCATAAGATTTTTCTAGTACTAGGTCTTCTTGCCTCCAAGATGACATCCATCACAGGTTTGCTGAGGGATGCTAAAGGTGAATTTAAGTGATTAGCCAAGCTGCAAGGTTCAATGTTGGGAGCTGAGGGTGCAGAATCTGGTTCTCCTGCTGAGACAGAAAGGAAGGAATCTGAGGCAGGTGCTATGGAGATATTTGTGACACACTGCGCTGGGGCGGGTACCAGTGCTGGCATAGCCAGTCTGGAGCAATCATAATCATTCTTGGTTTGTCCTGTTTGACTTTTAACAGAACTTTGCAGAGTAGAAGCAGAGGGGGAAAGGCATAGACTGATAGGTTTTTCCAGCTGAAGGACAGAGCATCCACTTTCCAGGCTTTTTTGTGGGTAGTCCTTGTGCAAAATTTGTCCAATTGGTAGTTCCAGGGGAAGGCAAATAGAGCTATGTCTGGGCTCCCCCATTTGCTTGTCAACATGTTGAAAATCAAGAAGTTATGTACTCACCATAACGTTCGATGTATGTGGTCCATCTCGCCTCACATTCTTACCCGTGGGTTCGGAGCCGAATATCGGCTCCGACTCAGCCGATTTTACTAGCTCAAAGTCTCTCATTGGCTGGGCTAAGAGGGTATCCCATGGTGCAATGCTCCATATCCCCAGATCTAGTTTGCTGCAAAACACCATATGTACTTCATACACACCTCACATCCATATAAACAATAACTAATCAAAGGGATTCTGCAGGTGACAACCTAACCTCCAAATCCTCCAGGCAGGGGGAAGGTGGGAGGGTAAGTAAGAATGTGAGGCGAGATGGACAACATACATCGAATGTTATGGTGAGTACATAACTTCTTCATGTTATGTGGTCCTATCTCGCCTACATTCTTACCCGTGGGACAGCGTCCCTAGCACCTACAGCCTGGGTGGCTCATAGGAAAATACTCCTGAGAACTGTGGAGCCAAAGGAAGATCTGCCCCTGGAGACCACATCCAATTTGTAATGAGAAACAAAGGTGTGAGGAGAAGCCGAAGTAGCTGCAGCACATATATCATCCATTGACAATCCAGCTTGATAGGCTGTGGATGTAGAAACAGCCCGTGTAGAATGTGCCTTGACTGGAAATGGCAAATTTTTACCTCCTTGCTGATAGATGAAAGAGATACAACTGGCAATCCATCTAGACAGCGTGACCTTGGATACCGGAGAACCCAATCGGTTTTCCGAAAAGGAGACAAAGAGTAAGCGTAACTGTCTATGTATATCCAATTGGTGAAATCTAAATTCTGCCTTGTTAGAAAAGTGGGGGAAGAACACCAGCACTTCAATGGACTGATTCATGTTAGACACGGAAGCCACTTTAGGAAGGAACGAGGGGTTTGGTCTAAGAGAGACCCTATCTTTATGGAAGATCAAATATGGGGGTTTGATGGAGAGGGCTTGAATTTCCGAGACCCGCCTTGCTGAAGTGACTGCTGTTAAGAATGCCATTTTCCATGTCAAGAATTTTAATTCACAGGTCGCTGCAGGCTGAAATGGCGGTAGAGTAAGGGCTTGAAGAACAAAATTGAGATCCCAGGGAATGACAGATTCGGACACTGGGGGACGAAGCAACAGGGTACCTGTAAGGAATGCGTTGCATAATCTGTGCGCCATAAGACTAGGTTCATTCGCTAGGTGGAAATTAGATATTGCCGCCAGCTGAACTTTGATGGTGGCTGATGCGGACCCCTGATAGAACAGCATAGACAAGAACTCCAGAACTGAATCTATTGGAGCTGTGTAAGGATTGATGCCTCTAATATGAGCCCAGATAGAGAACCTTTTCCATTTGCTAGAATAAATCTTTCTAGTGGATGGCTTATGAGAGGACGATAATATATGGACCACTTCTGGTGAAAAATTATGACGTCTGTCTAGCGATGGAAGTGGAGTAGCCAGGCTGTCAACCGGAGTGTCCTCAGAGAGGGGTGGAACTGTATCGACATGTGTCAGTAAATCTGGTAAAGGGTCCAGAATCCAAGGAGTGTCCACAATGTATGGCTGAAGAAAGGGGAACCATACTTGACGAGGCCAGTGTGGGGCAATCAGAATCATTCTGCTTCCCAAGGATTGCGCTTTCTGAATCACCCTTGAGAGAAGGGGAAATGGAGGGAAAGCATAAAGCAGACCGGAGGGCCAATCGTGGACCAGAGCGTCCCTGGGTTATTCCCCCTGTGGGGGGGGGTCAACGTGAAGTAGTTGCTGCATTTCACATTGAAGGGGCTGGCAAAAAGGTCGCAGCAAGGCTGACCCCATCTGCTGAAAATTCCCTCTGCAACCAGGCGATTCAGGGACCACTCATAAGGCATAAGTATCGCTCTACTTAGCCTGTCCGCTATTACATTGGACTTCCCCGGAATGTGCACTGCCACCAGAAACCATTGGGAAGCTATTGCCTGATACCACACTCGCATCGCTTCTCTGCATAGGGGGGTAAGACCGGGTTCCCCCTTGCTTGTTGAGATACCACACTACTGACATGTTCTCTGAGTGTATCGCAATAGTCGCTAGAGGAAGAACTTCCTGAAGTGCCTGCAACGCAAAAAGCACTGCTCTCATCTCCAGGACTTTTATATGCAAATGTATCTCGTGTTCCTGCCACGTGCCTTGGACTGTCCTGCCGAGATAATCCCCCCCACCCCATCTGGGAGGCGTCCATGGTCACCATGGCAACAGGGATGGGAGGAACGAAGGGCTTTCCCCATTCAAATTGTTGTTGCACAGCCACCAACGGAGGTCCTGCTTGCACCTGTCTGTGAGTAAGATGGGATGAGATAGTGGGAGTCTTTGGAGAGACCATTGGACAAAGAGGAGCCATTGAAAAAGTCTCATGTGTAATCTCGCTAGAGGGACCAACATGATAGTTGCCGCCATGGTCCCTAGGAGTTGTAGAACCAGTCTTGCTTTTGCTTTTCTCAGGGGCATCAGCATGTGTATTTGTTGTTGCAATACTGTGATCCTTTCTTGTGGTAAGAATGCACGCATTCGAATGGTGTCCAACTCTGTTCCTATAAAGGTGACATGCTGTGAGGGCAATAAGGCAGATTTTTCCCAGTTTATTGTTATGCCCAATTGGTGACACAGACTGATGGTAGCATCCCTGGTCTGAACTAGTTGATGCCTGGTGGGGGCGGTAAGGAGCCAGTCGTCCAGGTACGGAAACACCTGGAATCCCTGACGTCTCAAGTGAGCTATCACCACTGCCACACATTTGGTGAACACCCTGGGGGCTGTGGTGAAACCAAAGGGCAGGGCTCGAAACTGGAAGTGACTGTCTCTCAGTCGGAAGCGTAGGTGACTCCTGGAAGCTCTGTTCATTTTGACATGGTAGTAAGCGTCCTTGAGATTGATGGAGCACATCCATACTTCCTCTCCCAACAATGGGAGAATCGATTGTAGTGTGACCATATGGAACTTGGACTTGTGTACGTAATTGTTGAGTTGACTGAGATCTAGTATGGGTCTCAGGTCCTCTGTTCTTTTCGGCACCAAAAAGAATCTTGAGTGAGTCCCTAATCCGATTTGGTCTAAGGGGACTTGTTGGATGGCTCCTTTTTCTAGCAGCTGAGAGACTTCTGAGGCTGCTTGATCCCTTTGACTGGGTAGAACGTCTGGGATTTTCCTTATTGGTGGGGGTACTGAAGAGAATGGGATGAGGTAACCTCCGGAAATTATCCTTAATACTCATTGGTCCTGGGTAATGCTCTCCCAGGCTTCCGGATATAAGGAAATTTGACCCCCCGACTGGCTCCGGATAAGCGCAGCCAGGCACACCCACAGGAATGAGAGTATGGAGAGCCATGGAAGGAGTCGTGGTCTCCGGAATTGTGGGGGCCCCCTCTGCCTCTGGGGCGACGTCTCCCTGAGTAATCCCCCCTCCCCTGCCTCTGGAGGGGGCCTTGTGCGGCAGGAAAAAACCTCGGTGATTTCTTGAACCACACCCCCCCCCCAAGCTGGGCCTTGGGATAAGACCTAGAAGGAAGGGAAAAATGGACCCCTACAGCAGACAGGGTCTTTCCCTCTTGCTCGGACCTGGTGAGGGTGTCTTTCACTTTGGTCCCAAACAAGGAGGAACCGTCAAATGGGGCATCAGTGAAGGAAGACTTGAAGGCCTCCACGAAGTGACACAGGCACAGCCAGGCTTGCCATCTAAGGGCGACCCCTGAGCTTACTGCCCTACTCTCTCCCTCTGCTGCATACGAAATGAGCTGCAGGGATGAGTTAGCAATGGAGTTGAGGGTAGAAACCTGTGCATTAACCATCTGAGCCACCGCCTCAGGTATGTAACCTGCAAGAGTATCTCCCAACTCTTTGAGAAGATCTCTCTGGAGCCGAGTGAAGTGAGACAAATAATTCAGCGACCATAAGGTGAAGGTTGCTGAAGATAGGGTACGCTTCCCATACCAATCCATGGTCCTAGACTCCTTGTTAGGAGGATGGACCAATGAGGAAGACTGCAACTTCCTTCTGGGTGGCTGCCGCCGTCACAACCATGGCATCTACAGGGACTCCTTTTGACAGAAATTCTTTCCCCTGGGGTGTGGACAGGAATTTGTTGGGATGCCTGGGTACGAGCTCCACATTATCAGGGTTTTCCCACACTCTTCAACAAATGAGGTCAAGAAGTTCGTCGAAGGGAGGAGACACCCAGGAGGCGGAGGGTTGAGCGGAAAAAGCCTTAAGGAATACTGACTCCTCCTCGGAAGGAGTTCTGGAAGGCCAGTCTCCTCTTTGTTTCAGTTTCTCCAGGATATCGGAGAAGGAAACATCATCAGAGGAAGACTTGGGGGACCCTTCCGATTCCTCGAGGTCAGTATCGGAGGTGAGAGGTTCATCCTGGGAGTCTATGTGCTTCCTCTTGCACAATTTCTTTCTAGAAGGCTCCTCAGGCACGGACTCTGGGAAACCCTCAGAAAGTTGGGGACCGCTCGTGGGGGTATCCTTAGGGCCTGGCGCTCTACTGTCCATGGATAGATGAGTGTCAGAAGCTCTTGCCGGGGTGGTGGGGGACAGAATGACCAACCCTGGTGATGTAGCTGACGATCTGGCCAGCGCACTCTGCATGGCCTCGAAGGCAGGTCCCCCCGAGTCCGAGGACCGACCGGCCTCCGAGGCCACGACCGGGACCGGGGTCCCCTGAGCCGATGCACCGAGTAGGAGACTCGGAACCGACAGATGTCCCGAAGTATCCCCCTCGGGCCCGACCGAAGAGACCAGAGTCTCGAACCCTGTGGATGGAACCGACATGGTCGGAGCCAAGGTCGGCACTGATAGACCCAGAGGGGGTATCGGAGCCAGCGCAGGAACATCACTCGGAGCGCAGCATACTGGCTCCGAAGTCAAGGATTGCTCAGAGGAGGAATCATCGAAACGGTTATAGGAACTGGCTCCGGAGCTGAGTGGGTCAGAGCCGAGAACAATTTGGCCAACACCGGCTACTGCAGGAGCCTCTGCACTACCCTATCAACATCCAAATAAGAAAGCCTGGAGGATTTGTAGGAGAGCAATGGAGATTGGGATCTCTTGTCTGGTCCAAAACAGTAATCTTCTCCGGAGGCTCCGAGGTGGCAGATGGAGCCGGAGACCTTTTCTTAGACTTGGAAGCTTTAGATTTTGTTTAAGTACTAGAAGCCGAGTCTATCGCTTCCTCAAAAGATGGTTTCAGAAGTCCCTTTAATATCAATTTATTTTTCCTCTCCTGGAGCACCCTAGGACTGAACACGTGGCAAAAGCTACATGACTCCTGGAAATGGATGACTCCAAGGCAGTAGACACACACAGAGTGCCCATCCGTCATGGACATTTTATATCCACATTTGGAAATTTTTTTAAAGCCAGAAGGCTTATGCTCCTTCTGATCCTTGGACATTTTATAATTAATGCTAGCGAAACACCTAGATGCAACTTACAAAAAAGGCGGGAAAACACACAATTTGGAAACACCAGAAAAAAACGTACTAAGCACACACTGAGAACCTCTAAATGAAATGGTTCACACACAATTTAGAAACACCATAAAAACAGTACTAGACACATGCTAAGAACCTCTAACTGAAACAGTTCTTCTAGGGATTACACAGAAAGAACACAATAACACCAAAAAGGTTTATCCAACAACAGAGGGGAGGACTAGGTCCTCTAACTAAAATGGGCCTAGCCCGCTGGAACAGTTAGGGATACCAAAAAACAACCATCACACTCAAGCACTGAAATCACACACAATTTAGCGATCAGCAACAAGAAATAGCTATTAAAATAGCTTTTGGGTATGAACTAACAAATTTCTCAAAGAGAAATAGCAAAAAGAAGGTACTTAGCCACAGCCAAGTGAGACCACGTCCAAGCTACACAAGCAGCAAACGAGATCTGGGGATATGGAGCAGTGCACCATGGGATACCCTCTTAGCCCAGCCAATGAGAGACTTTGAGCTAGTAAAATCGGCCAAGTCGGAGCCGATATTCAGCTCCAAACCCACGGGTAAGAATGTAGGTGAGATAGGACCATATAACATCCATGGTTCCAGTCTCCATTCGTGTGGGTCAATGAGATTTCTGCATAGTCCGTCTGCCAGTGTATTTAATTTTCCTGGCAGGAATTGAGCATGTAGGTGCACTTGGAAGCTCAAGGCCGTGTTCCACAATGCCATGGTTAGTCTGCAGAGGGCGTAGGAATGTGTACCCCCTTGCCTGTTTATGTACCATATAACCGTAGTGTTGTCCGTCTTTACCATTACTTGTCCTGGAAGAATGCAGTCCTTGAACGCTGTCAGAGCATTCTGTACAGCTAGCATTTTTTTTTGATTGATATGTAGGTGCATTTGATTTGGGTTCCATTTGCCCTGAATGCACCTGCCTGCCAGGTGAGCCCCCCCATGCATAGTCTGATGCGTCTGTAGTTAGGGTTTGGCAGCAGGGGGTAGTGTGAATGGCAGTCCCTTGTTTTGGTAGCAGGCTTCTGCCCACCGTAGGAACTCCAGGCATAGGCAAGGTATGATAGGAATCATTGTTTCCAGGCTGTGAGAATGCTGACTCCATAGACTTTTTAAGTACCACTGAAGTTTCCTCATATGCAGTCTTGCATATGGAATTAGAAGAATGCAGGAGGTCATGAACCCCAAGGCTTGCAGTATTTGTCTTGCAGATAGCATGTTTTTTGTGGCCACTTGTCTGAAGTAAGTTACCAAATGAATTTGCTTTTCTGGCATGAGGAAAGCCGTCTGGGCAGTTGTATTCAAGCTTGCACCCAGGAATGTAATCTGTTGAGAGGGTACCATTTGTGATTTCTTTTCATTTATGGTGTACCTCAGACAAGTTAGAACCCTTTTTACAAACGCCAGATGATTTAGAAGTATGGCCTGGTTTTCTGCCTAAATTAGACAATCATCCAGGTATGGATATAGTTGAATATTTCTTTGCCTGCAAAATGCAATTACTGGAGCCAGGCACTTTGTGAATACCATGGGCGCAGTAGACAAGCCAAAGGGCAGTGCAGTGAACTGATAATGCAAGTAGCCTGCTTTGAAGCATAGGTATCTTCTGCAAAATTCCCTGATTGGGACATGCAGGTAAGCTTTTAAAACTATAGTTGCCAACCAGGCATCCTTGAATAGCATAGGAAGTAACTGGTGAAGAGTCAGCATCTTGAATTTTGGAATGTCCAGAAAGGTGTTTAGAGTAGACAGGTCCAGAATTGGACGCCATGATTTGCCTTTTCTGGGTACCAGGAAAAGCTTGGAATAGAAACCTTGTCCCTTTTCCTCTTCTGGTACCAGTTGAATAGCTCCCATGTTTAAGAGGGAAAGTACTTGTTTCTGAGCTTCTGCCCACTGATTTGGGGGCAGGTCTGGCCACCCGTTTGGTGTTGGCAACATGTGGAAATGAAATCTGTATCCCTGGGACACTATATTTACAACCCATTTGTCCTGGGTTATGAGTTCCCAGTTTTATGCATGAAAAGCAATATTTCCCCCCAAAGGGGTGGCTGAAAGGTAAGTGCTTGGTAATTCTAAAGGAAAGTCATTGAACTGTGTACCATGGGGGGGGGGGGGGGGTCGGTCTTGTTATTTCCAGATTTGGAAGTGGAGGCCCCCCATTGCTTAGGTCTGAGAGTCCCCTGGGACTGAAACCTGGTGCTTTTGAAGTGTCTGGATTTGGTTTTAGCGCATTTGTAAGGAGCTGGAAAGGACCAGTTCTTAGTAGGCCAGTGCCAATTAAATCTTGGAGGTTGCACTTGCAAGAAATCTTTTACAGTTTGCAGAGATTCTGTTTTATCTTCCATCTTTTTAAAACTTCTTCAGCCTTATTGCCAAACAGGCAGTCCTGATTTAAGGGAGCATCCAATAATTTTGCTTTAACATGATCAGGCAGAGATTGCTCTTTAAGCCACGCATGCCTTCTAAGCACAGACCCAGTAACAGCAGCCCTGTAAGAGGCCTCTAAAGAATCAAAACCACATTGCAAATTATGTTTTCCAACTTGTTCAGCAGAATGCAATAAATCCTGTAAATCGTTATTTTCCACAGTCAGAAATCAACAAAATTTTCTGTTTAAGTAGTCCAATAATATGCTGTTGATATTTTAACATGTGAAATTGGCAGTTTAAAGCTCTGATAACCACAGTTCCAGAAGTATAAACCTTTTTACCCCATCCATCCAGCACCCTAGCGTCTCTATCAGAAGGGATAGGATTTTTAGCAGTAGGAGCCTTAATGTCCTTAGGCCCTTGAGAAATGGTTTCATGATCTGCAACAGGATTTTTGAAAAGGAACTGGTGGGACTCAGGAACCCTGTAGCCTCTGTCAGATTTACAAGGAGCTGGAGGCAGGGAATCAGGGGCCATACTGGATTCCGAAATGACATCATCAACAATGTCTAGTACAGGAGATATAGCCAAAGGCCTATGCTGAGGTAAAAGAAGAAAATCCCTAAGCCTCTTTTTTGAATCAGAGAATTCCTGACTTTCCCAGTGGAAATGCTCCCTTAAGTTTCACCAAAAGAGAAATCCTCAGGGGAGGAAGCAGAGGGAATGGAATCCTCTGCATCAGAATCCTCATAAGTAGGAATGGACAAATCCAGGTCATTAGAAAAATCAGAAGAAACAGAGTCCTCATCAGAAGATTCATGGACAAGCTCAAGCCTAAGCCTCTTAGAAATGGGGGAGGGGGGGTTGACTACCCCTGATTAGAATAATTAGGTCTTCAACCATTTTGATAATTTGTGTTTTAGACATAGGGGCCTGAACATGTGGCCTGGGCATCATTTTTTTGACATAGATCGAGATTTAGGCCTTAGAACTGAAGGTGGAGTTGGTTTGATATGCACGTCTGTAGGCCTGAATACATCCTCAGAAGCCGGTGCCTGCACAGCAGCTCCGGACCCATCCAAGTTAGAGACATCCGCGGGTTCCATAGTTGAAGTATCTCGCGGCATACTGGACTCCGAATGAGTCTCAGTAGAGGCCTGCGAGTCAGAAGCAGCGGGTATCAGGGGCTGTGAAAGTGCCTCACTGAGTACCGGCGAACTGGCGATTGACTTAGGAGAAGCGTCGTCAGCAGTTTTGGACCTCAGTGGCCTGTCTCTGTCTTTATCTTTGCGTTTTTTCAAAATTCTGGTAGTTGGATGGCTAACCGATGTAATTTCTGGATAATTAAACCAACAGCCGAAATATTTAGAGGCAAAAATGTACCGACGACGGATAGTGTGCGGATTAATTAAAGGAATGATAGGAATCACTGTTTCCAGGTCCTGAGAATGTTGACACCAGAGACTTTTTAAGTACCATTGAAGTTTCCTCATATGCAGTCTTGAATATGGAATTAGGAGGATGCATGAGACCATGAACCCTAGTGCTTGCAGAATTTTCCTTGCAGATACCTGAGTTTGGTTGGCCAGTAGTTTGAAGTAATTTGTTAAATAAACTTGCTTTTCTGGAGTGAGGAATGCCATCTGGGAAGTTGTGTTCAAACTTGCTCCCTGAAATACAATCTTTTGGCTGGGTATCAGATGTGATTTCTCTTCGTTGATGGTATACCCCAGAGAAGTTAGGAGTCTCTTTACAAACGTCAGGTGCTGAAGTAGCAATTCCTGACTGTCTGCCTGAATCAGTCAGTCATCCAAGTATGGGTAAATTTTAATGTTTCTCTGCCTGCAGTATGCAATGGCTGGAGCCAGTCATTTTGTGAATACTCTGGGCACAGTACATAAGCCAAAAGGAAGTGCAGAGAACTGACAGTGCATACAGCCTGCCCTGAAAATTTAGATATTTCCTGCAAGATTCCCTTATGGGGATGTGCAGATAAGCTTCTTTTAAGCCTAGGGTGATCAGCCAGGAGTCCTTGCCTAGCATAGGAAGCAGCGCTGGAGTGTAAGCATTTTGAATTTTGGTGCCACCATGAAGTTGTTGAGAATTGACAGATCTAGGATAGGCGCTGGGCACCAGAAACAGCTGGGAGTAGAAACTCTGTCCCCTTTGCTCTGCTGGAACAGGTTGGATAGCCCTGATAGTGAGAAGAGAAAGTACTTGCTTTTGGGCCTCTGTCCACTGGTTTGGAGAAAGGTCTGGCAACCCGCCTGGGGTTGGCAGTGAGTGTAAGTAGAATCTGTATCCCTGGGATACAATGTTTAACACCCATCGGTCCTTGGTAATATACTCCCAGTTTTTTACATGCAGGGCGAGTTTTCCTCCTAGGCATGCAAGTACTTGGGCATGGCTGGACAGGATGAAGGACAAGTCATTGTGAACTTTTTCCATAAGGGGGTGGCTTACCACTCCCTGTTTTTGAGGTGGGAGCACTCCATTGTTTAGATCTGTGCATACCCTGAGACTGTAGTCTTGGTGGTCTGTTGCCTCTGGGTTTAGACTGAGAAGGTCTGGGAGGGACTGGAAAGGACCAGTTTTTTGAAGGCCAATGCCTACTGAATCTAGGTGGCTGTACCTGTAGGAAATCTGTAACAGTTTGCATAGATTTAGCTTTTTCCTCCATCTTTTTTAAGAACTTCTGCTTTTGTGCCGAACAAACATTCTTGATTTAATGGAGCATCTAGTAATTTTGCTTTGACATGGTCTGGCAAGATTTGTTCCTTCAGCCAAGCATGCCTTCTCAGAACAGAACCAGTGACAGCAGCCCTGCAAGATACTTCTAAGGCATCAAAACCACACTGTAAAGTATGTTAACCATCTTGGTTTGCAGAATGCATCAACTCCTGTAAATCTTTATTTTCTGCACCATCAGGAATCAACAACATTTTTTGTTTAATTAGTTCCGTAATATGCTGCTGGTACTTCAACATGTGAAAAGGACAATTTAAAGCCCTGAGGGCAAGAGCTGCAGAGGTATATACCTTCTTTCCCCGAAGGGGTAGGGTTTTTAGCTGTAGTAGCCTTAATACCTTTAGGTCCCTGGGAAATGGTCTCTGGATCCGCAGTGGGATTTTTAAATAGAAATTTGTGAGAGTCAGGTACTCTGTAGTACCTGTCAGGCTTTCTAGGAGCTGGTGGTAAAGCATCAGGTGTAAGACTGGATTCCATGAAGACATCATCTACAATATACAGAACAGGGGGTATAGCTAGAGGCCTGCTCCGAGGCAAGTCTAAAAATTCCCCGAGTCTCTTTTTGGACTGTGGGTAGTCCTGGCATTCCCAGCGGAAATGCTCTCTTAGGGTATGCAAAGTTTCACAGAAAGAAAAGTCCTCTGGGTGGGGGGCAGAGGGAATGGAATCCTCTGCATCTGAATCCTCATAGGTAGATAAAGGTATGTCCTGGTAATTAGAGGGGTTAGAGTATTCAGACACATGGTCTGTAGAATCAGAGGGAAAATCAATTCTTCATTTTTTAGAGGGGGAAGGCTGACTTCCCCTAATTAAAGTAATAAGGCCTGTGGCTATTCTAAGCATTTGTTTCTGTGGCATGGGAGCCTGAGAATGCGCTTTGGCCATCGGTTTCCTAGGTGTACTGCGAACTCTGGGACTGAGAAATTCGGTACTTTTATTCAGAAATGAAGTAGTCAGTTTAATACGAACATCAGAAGGTCTGAATACACCCTCAGAAGCTGGTGCCTGCACAACGGCTCCAGACCCATCCAAGGTAGAGACATCCTCAGGTTCCATAGTCGAAGAAGCATCTTGCAGCATACCAGACTCTGAATGGGTCTCAGCAGAGGCCTGCGAATCTGTAGAAGCGAGTATCAGGGACAGCGAAAGTGCCTCACGGAGTACCGGCAGACTGGCGACTAGCTTAACGGAAGCGTTGTCGGCAGTTTTGGACCTATGCAGTTTGTCTCTGTCTTTATCCTTAAGTTTTTTTCGGAAGATCAGTAGTTAGATGGCTTATCGAAGCCATTTTTGAATATGGAGAACGAGAGCGAAATAATTTAGTTACAAAGATAGCCCAACGATGAATAGTTCAGTCATTGAACAGGGCACAAAACCGACAGTGAGGAACGTCATGGTCTGGGCCTAAACAGGTGACGCAGTAAGAATAAAAATCTCTGTGAGGTATTTACTTTCCACAGGCAAGACAATTGTTAACTTTTTCTGACATCAGAGCAAGAAAAAAGCATTCCCAGCAGGGTACTTAGCTTTAGAAGACTTCAGATTTGAAACTCGAATAACGAAAATTTCAGGTAGCGGACGACTGGCACTTGCAAACTGCTTCTGCTTCAGGCTCCCGCTTGGCAAGAAAAGCTGATGTAATGGCGCCGGCTGCATATTTTATACCCCTGATGACCTGATGTCATGGAAGAGGCGACAGCATCCGATGCAGAAATCCCAAGACTCTGGTATTCGGGCCGACTGAGGACTACCTGCAGGCAGATAACCCAAGTGTGATGACTGCAACAGTGAAACACGAAGAACATCTTCAAGACAACCAGATAAGCTGGTTCAAATGGAGCAGGTGTTAGCTTCTTTAACACAAAATGCAGATTCCAAGGAGGGTCCATCGATTTTCTTAGGGGTCTCTTAATCAAAGCCTCTTTCAAGAACAATTTGACATGAGATTGTATTGAAACAGGAGGATCCACTGGCAGACATACTGAGCCACAGGATAGTAACTCATACAAATATTGTAGAACCAGAGAAAAACTAGCCCTGAATGAGTGCTGGTTATGTTGTTGGCACCAACTAGAAAACCTTTTCCATTGCTAATATATAATTTTATAGTAGCAGGCCTTCTTGTTTCATTAGCACCTGCTCCACATCCTCAGTGAACAGTTGCCCAAAAGGAATTAAGACCCTATCATCCATGTTAAATAAAGACTGATGTTTTGGATGTATCAAACACCCCTGTTCCAGTGTGAGTACATCCAGTCCTGTAAGGAAACCTGTGGTAATTGTCCCTGGTCATTTCCTAAAGAAAGGAGAACCATGACTGCTTGTGCCAGAAGGGAATCACCACAATGACCTTGGGAAATTCCTTCTGAATATTCAGAATTACCCTGGATATTAGTAAAAAGGATAGAAAAACCTATAGGAACATTCCTGTCCAAGTAAAAGAAAAGACAATGTCTTCCAGGCCTTCTTGCATGGACTCCTGGAGCACAGTCTTTCCAGTTGATTGTTCAGACAGGAGGCAAATAGGTCTACTTGAGGAACTCCTCACAGATGGATCAAATCTTGGAAGACCCTCTGATCTAGTTTCTATTAATGAGGGTGTGCTCTGGTCCTGCTCAGCTTGTCTGCTATACAGTTTTGCTTTTATGGAATGTAGCATGCCTGCAGAGTGGAACTGTGCTGTGAAGCTATATCCCAGGCTAACATGGCTAGTCTGCAAAGGGTGTACAACCTGGTTCCCCTTGCTTGCTGATGTACCAAATGTCTGTAACCACCTAAAGAGGTCCCAGGGAACAAAGAGGGTTCATAATGTTGAGTGCCTTGATCATGGCAAGAATCTCCTTTATATTAATGTGCTTACATCTTTCCTTGGTGTCCAACATCCATTGCACTTCTATCCCACCTGAAACTGTTCCTCAAGAAAAGTCTGAAGCATCTGTGGTAACTGACTGCTTTGGAGCAGGGACAGAAAAGGGGAGACCTGAATTTAAGGATATATGTTGTCTTCACCAAAAGATTCCTCTTTTGACAAACCTCAGCACTGAGAGTTGAAATGATAAAATGATATTGATGCTAGGACCAAAGAGATTTCAGAGACAGCAAATTGCCACAGCAGAGTCACCCACCTTTCTCATGTAGATACTGCTAAGGGTATCATGAGAATCAAAAATGCCAGGAGAAGCAAAATCCTACAGTATTCCCTCACAGTGATCAAAGTCTAAGTGGAAAATCCTAGAAACAGATCTAGATAAAGATGTCATTTTTCTTGTGGAAGAAAAGCTCTTTGACATCCCAGAAACACAATCTTGTGTGAAGGAGTCAAGAAAGATTGTTGAATGTTCTCATGGAATCCCAGCTTATGTAAGAAATCTTTCACCCAAGACAGAAATTTCTAAAACTTTGAAAAAGACTTTGAAAAGTAAGAAAGTCATCTAAATATGGAAAAATGTGGATGCCCTATAGTGTGCAACGAGCTAATACTGGATCTATACACTTTGTGAACACTTGGTGTACTGGACAGTCCAAAGGGTAAGGCACAGAACTGATGTGATCCAGACTCACAAAACCTTAAGAAATGTCAATGTCTGAAGTCTAGATGACGTTGATTTGACTGATGTAGATGTAGACTGTGATGATGAACAAGTTGTATCACTCCAGGGGACAGCAGTGATGAAGAATTGGTGAATAACAAAAGAATCTAAACTGGAATTTCCTCCCACTGCCATCTGTAACCCTGATGAATGATACTCATCTGTCTGAAACAATTTGATACCAAAGAACAATGTAGATTCAAACTTTCTGTAAGAAAAGAGGTCAGAATGGGAAGGGGGTCACAAGATATCTTCAACAGTCATTCAGAGTTGTTGGACTGTCCTTGGTTTTTAGGAGTTCAAGACTTCTTTTTGAACCCCCGTTGCTATTTCTTCTTAAATATTGGGTTACCTGTATTTTGCTGAAACTGTTTATTCTAACAGAATAAAGAGACCAGATGACTTAATGGTTAAGGTCTTTGTCTCCCATGCACAAGGTTTGATCCCGACCTCTGGCCAATGTTCTCCCTGTGTCTCTGTGGGGTTTCTCCCATGTACGAAGAACATGCTGAGTGTTTCCATCTCAAACTCACCAATGAATGGAGCTGTGGGCAGCAGCACAGACTCTACAAGGTGTCCTATGGGGGAAGAGTTGTACAGGCCAACTGCTTTGGGCATCTACTGTGGTGTGCAGTATCCTCAAGATAGAACATGGACCACAGACTGCATGTTGTGGCAGGGCTAGCCATTCAATGGTGGAAAATATGGCTCTAGGTGATTAGGTCATGTTGACTAATGTCGCCAAAAATGGGCATGGGTAGTTACTGGTGATAAGTGGGCTGAGGACCCGGCCTACTCTGACCCACGCCAGGGACCCTTGCCAATGGTGGGAGGGGTATATGTGCCCCTATTGGCTAGTGTGTGCCTGCCATAAAGCCCAGCAGCCCTGGGTCAATAAGCTACTGGCAGGGCACTGTCTAGTAGTCCAGCATGGTTTACCTGGGATAGCTTTGTTGAGCGAAAGCTGAACGTAAAACCAACCAACCTGCCAAACATGAACTGAGAATTGATACGCTTAATGTAGATTCACTGACAGGATGCAGCTTGGAAGTGGATGACATGATGATAAGGAGGAGGCTGGAAATGCTATTTATCCAAGAGACGAGATGGAAGAGCAGTGCAGCAAAGCTACTTGGCTTAGGATCCAGACTCTACTACTCAGTTGGGGACAGCTAAAAATGGTGTAGGAACTGTGGTGAGAGAGAGGCTTCAGAAGGCAGTGAGGGATATCATCAGAATTAATGACAGACTCATGGCGATCAGACTACAGTGTAATTATAGTGCAGTGTTCATAATCTCAGCCTATGCCCCACAGCAGGGTTGTGATAGTATGGAAAAGACTGCATTCAGACAACAGTTGCAGGACCTACTAGAAAAAGCAGGACAACATGTATTAGTGTTAATAATTCGTGACCTGAATGCACATATCGTAACAGACAGAACAGGATATGAGGACTGCCTTGGTCCACATGGGTGGGGGCAACAGGAATAAAGAAGGAGAAGCCATTCTAGACTTCTGTCTGGCAAATGGCTTGATAGTAGCCAACACATGGTTCAGAGTAGCCAACATGCAACTCAGGTAGACTTCCCCCTAGTAAGGAAAAGGCACTGGGGTAGAATCCGTGATTGCAAAGTCTTCCCTAGTGAAACAGTCATCCCACAGCATAAAACACTAGTTGCCACAATCAGCTGCAGTCATTGGTCAGAGAAGGCTCTAAGGTCAACAGAGACCAGGCTGAAGACCTGGGAGTTGACTGAAGAGAAGGTACAACAGTTCAAAGATTTACTCAGCCTCTAGCACCCCAAGAAAAAGGAGGAAATAGGTGGAGTTTAACAAGAGTGGCAGCACCTAAAAACAGCATGTGTTAGGACTACAGAAAAGATATTTGGCCGAGCCAGGTATGGAAATAAGGTACATAAGGAAAGCTGGTGGTGGAATACAGAAGTCCAGGAAGTCAGTGCAGGAAGAAGAGGGAAATAGAAAAGACTGACCAGGCTAGAAAGGACTACTGGTTGGCCAAGAAATAAGTTGCAATAGCAAAGAATAGGGCAATGGAAGCACTCTACCAACTTCTGGAAAGTGACTCAGCAAGGGGCACAAAGAAACTATAGCAGGTTGCAAAGCAAAGACAAAAAGATAAAGAAGATATTCAGACACCCTTCATAAGGGATGTCAGCAACAACCTGCTCACAAGTCCACAGGACATCAAAGGCAGATGGAAGGAGTATTTCCAGCAGCTTCTGAATGACGAAAATCCCACAGAAGCTGTACTGCCCCAGAAACAGCAGACAATGAAAGAAGAAGAGGAGCCCACCTTAGAAGAAGTAAGAACAGGACTAAGGAAGATGAAGTCAGGAAAGCAGCAGGGTCAGATGAGGTCACAGCAGATATGATAAAGATGCTGGGTGAGATAGGACAGAAATGGCTCTTGAGGGTACTAATAGCAGTGTGGAGAGAAAGGCGTATTCCAGATGACTGGAGAATAAGCATACTCATGCCAGTGTACAAGAACAAAGGGGACATCCACAACTGTGGGCAGTACAGAGGCATCAAACTCCTATCACATTGCATGACAATTCTGGAGAGGATGATTGATAAATGGATACGCAGAGTAGTAGAATGCAAGATGGGAGATGAGCAGTTCGTATTCAGATCAGGATGCAGCACAACTGACCCAATGTTTGCATTGAGACAGATACTTGAGAAGAAGCTAGAGAGGAGGACAGAGTCCAACTGGGCATTCTTAGACTTGGAGAAAGCATATGACAAGGTCCCAAGAAAGCTGATCTGGGCAGTACTGCGGTGGTTTGAAGTCCCAGAAACATTGGTACAATTAGTGCTGGGTAAGTACAAGGACTCAATGACTCAAGTATGAACAGTGTTCGGGCTCACAGAGGGGTTCCCAGTGGGAGTGGGTGTACATCAGGGTTCAGCTCTGAACCTACTGCTGTTCATACTGGTGATGGACTACATTAGCAAACAGGCTGGAGGGGGACAGATCAACAAAGCTGCTGTATGCAGCGATGTGACAGTACAGGCAGACTTTGAGCTTGAACTTCAGTAAAGGATAGGACAATGGAATGCAAATCTGAAGGCACATGGGATGAAACTAAGCACAGATAAGACAGTGGTAATGACAGCAAATTGGGGATATCAGAAGAAGCTGAGAATAGAGATAGAAGGGAAGATAGTGGAACAGGTGAACAGCTTCAAGTATCTGGGAGGAGTAGTTAAGGAGAAGGATAGTCTGGATGAAGAGGTCAAAGCTAGAATCAGAGGGGCTGCAGCCAACTGGCATCGAGTATCAGTTGTAATCTATGACAGAAGAATGCCAACGAAGCTGAAAAGCAAGGTGTACAAGACACTGGTGTGACCAGTACTACTGTATGGTGCAGAAATCTGGGCAGTAAAGGCAGAGCAGTTGAAGAAACTAGAGGTGATAGAAATGAAAAGCCTGAGAAAGGTGGTAGGATGCACACTGTGGGACAGATGAAGAAATGAGGACATAAGAGCACAAGGCAAAGTAGCTCCAATTGCAGAAAATATCAAAAAGAACAGATTACGTTGGTTTGGGCATATGTGTAGAAAAGCAGAAGACAATCTTGTGGGGAAGATTTGGGTCAGACATGAAGAAGGTAAAAGGAAGCGAGGACGTCCAGGAAAGAGGTGGATGGATTGTGTGAAAGAAGATCTGCGACAGTCAGGCATGAGTGTTGAAGAAAGCAGGAGTGTGGCACTAAATCGAGAGAGTTGGTGACAGTTAACATGTTACCCCAACCTCATGTGGGAAAAAGGGGGCTGATGATGATGATGATCTGTGTGAAACAATATGATGCCAAAGACAAAAATGGAGATTCAAACTTTCTGTAAGAAAAAAAAGGTCAGGATGGGAGGGGGTCACAAGATATCTTCAACAGTCATTCAGAGTTGTTGGACTGTTCTTGTTTTTTAGGAGTTCAAGACTTCTTTTTGAAACCCCCTTGCCATTTCTTCTTAAATATTTGGTTACTTGTATTTTGCTGAAACTGTTTATTCTGTTTTCTGCCAAAATGGAATGAAGACAGAGAAAATAAGAAGTTATGCACTTACCATAACTTTCCATGTGTGTTGTCCATCTCAGCCTTTATTCTTACTTGTGGGTTGGATCCAATCCATTGGATCTGTCTCAGACCTTTTTACAAAAGCTAGAGGCCTTCAGTAAAGCTTGTGGGGCATTCTACTTTACCCATAATGCAGTTCCCTAACTCCCTCAGATATTGTTTGCCTATGATAAATAATATTAGAGATAAAGCAATCCATAGCTTAACAGGAAGGTGGCTACTGGTAGGCCTTTCTTAGTGTCAGAGTAAGAAACAAACAGCTGGTCTGATTTTCTGATTTCTGCAGTTCTATGTAGGTAAAAACATAACTGTCTATGAACATCCAGTAGATGTAATGAATATTCTCCTACCGGTAACTCGATAGACTGAGGATATTTTCAGTCACAACTTTGGGCAGTAATGAGGGGTTGATGCAAGACCGTGTCCTTATGCAATATCAGGTATGGTGGATTGGCAGTTTTGAAACTCTCCTTGCTGATGTAATAGGTACTAAAATGAGTGTCTTCCAAGAAATATACTTCAAGTATAAGTATAGGTAGGAGAAGGTTCAAAAGGAAGATAGATAATATCTGACAACACAAAATTCAAATCTCAAGACGGGGATGGGTTTTTGTATGGAGGTCTTAGCACTGTAGTTCCCTTCAAGAATGCTTTACAAAGTCTGTTTGACATGATACCACACCCATTTTCTGCTATATGAAAATTTGAAATTGTTGCCAATTGAACTCTAACAGTAGCAGCAGCAGTATCTTCATTGAAAAGCTTAGCCAAAAATTCTAGTACAGAATAAATTAGAGCAGTAAAGGG
This sequence comes from Protopterus annectens, assembly GCF_019279795.1. NCBI lineage: Eukaryota > Metazoa > Chordata > Ceratodontiformes > Protopteridae > Protopterus > Protopterus annectens. Next base: position 1,355,984,536 of record NC_056725.1, read on the forward strand.
GTCTATTTGATTAGTGTTACCCCATGAAACAAATCTTCCATTTCCCTTTGTTCAGCTTAAGTGTCAATGATTTATGAGAAGATAAAATGCTTCTGACTGAAGATGAAAGGAAAGGAAATTGGCAATCAGGGAATTGGAGCAGCCAAGCTGTTAGTTTGAGACTGTTTAGATTGGCATGAAATATCCCTGACAGGTGAGTCAGAAGGTCTGGAACAGGGTCCAGAATCCAAAGTTCATCCCGAACATGAGGCCAAAGGAAGGGAAACCAAATTTGTCGAGGTCAATAGGAGGCAATTAGGATTAATGTCATCTCCAACAAACTTGCTTTCTGCAGAAATTTAGGAATTGGTGGCAAGGCATAAAGAAGTCTTGGGGGGCCAATTGTGGACAAGTGCATCCCTTGGGGACCCCCTTGGAGGGTGATCAGGGCAAAGCAGTTGCTGCATTTGGCATTGGTGGGTGAAGCAAAGAGATCGCTGGCCTGATTTTTGGAAGATCTCTTCCATAACATCTTGATTGAGAGACCACTTGTGAGGCCATAATATGGGTCTGCTCAATTTGTCTCCTATTACGTTGGATTTCCCTGGAATGTGCATTGCTATCAGAAAGTAGTTGGAAGATATTGCCCATTGCCAGACTCTCAGGGCTTCTCGACAAAAGGGGTAAGATCTGGTTTTCCCTTGTTTGTTTATGTACCAGACCACAGACATGTTGTCTGATAGGATTGCTAGAGTTCCCAGAGGGAGAATGTCTTGAAATGTTTGCAATGCCAAAAGCCCAGCCCTCATCTCTAGGACATTTATGTGCAAATGGGCCTTGTGTTGATGTCAGATGCCTTGAAGTGTCTTCCCCAGATAATACCCCCCTACCCTATCTGGGAAGCGTCAGTAGTCACAGTGGCTTGGGGTTGAGGAGGAATAAAGTGACAGCCTTGAAACACCAGAGGAGAGTGAATCCACCACTGAAGATCCTTTTTGCATGAATTGGTTACCAGGAACTTGCGTGTCACTGGAAGTTCTAGAATTGACCACTGCATCGAAAGTAAACATTGAAGAATTCTCATGTGGAGATGAGCTAGGGGAATGAGGACAACTGAAGCAGCCATTTTGTCCAGTACTTGGAGAACTAGTTTTGGCAGAAGCTTGTTTCTTTCTGATCAACATTCTTACATAATGTAGAAGATCGTCCACTCTGTGGAAGTTTTGTTATCATCTTTGTTGTTTTACCTCTGCTTCTATGAAGACTAAGTTCTGACATGGCTCTAGAGGAGATTTTTCATAATTTATGCTAATTCCTAGGGAGAAAGAGAGTTGTAGAGTGTAGTCCTTGGCTTGTAGGAAAAGATGCCTGTTCAGGGAGGTTATGAGCCAGTCATCCAGATATGGAAACACCCAAAATCCGTGGCGCCTCCAGTGAGCTGCCACTACTGCCATGTATTTGGTAAACACTCTGGGGGCTGTAGTGAGACCAAAGTGCACAGCTCAAAACTGAAAGTGACTGGCTCCTAGCCGGAAGTGCAAGTGCCCTCTGGATTGCCTTTCCATCCATATATGGTAGTACGCATCCTGAAGGTCTATACAGCACATCCAACTGTCTTTTTCCAAGAATGGAAGTATCAGCTGCAGTGTCACCATCTGGAACTTGTTTTTGTTTACAGGTTTGTTTAGAATGCTGAGATCCAAAATGGGTCTCCAGTCCCCTGTTTTCTTTGGAAATTAAAAAAAAAAACTTGAGTAAGTTCCAAATCCTCTCTAGTCTGTGGGGACTTCTTGGATGACTCTTTTTCCTTAGCAACTTCTGAATTTCTAAGGTAGCTTGTTCCTTTTGACTGGGTGGAACATCTGGAAATGATTTGTTTACGGGAGTGGGGAAGGAGAAGGTAATGATATAACCCTTGGATATTATGTCCTGCACCCATCTGTCATTTCTTATTTTTTGCCAGGTATGAAGGTGCAGATAGAATTGTCCCTTGACTGCCTCCAGAGATGAGCAATCGGGCAACCCTTCAGGAGCATTGAAAAGGCCTACAAAAAGAAAGATTCTTTGGAGCCCTGATTCTGTGGGCCTCCCCTGCCTCGAAGGCGGCGTCTTCCATTATTTTTCCCTCCCCCTCTACCTCTAGGGGAACTTTCACCCTGTGTGGCTTGGAAAGACCTCTGATTTTTTAAACCACATCTTTTCACTACCTCTTTGACCTTTCGGAAAGGATCTAGTAGGTGTGGAAAAACTTATCCCAATGGCAAATAAGGTCTTGCCTTCCTGTTCACACCTGGTGAACATTTCTTTTACTTTGGGCCCAAAAAGAGATGAGCTGTCGAAGGGGATGTTAATGAAGGAAGACTTGAAGGGCTCTGCAAAATCGCAAAGGCACATCCAGGCCTGAAGCTCTGAGGCAGAGGTAGGATCTGAACTCACCTGTGCAGAAGCCCCCAGAGGCAGGGTCGGATCTGAAGAAGTCAAACCTGCTCTCTGGGCCCGACCATGGAGTGTCGGCTCCTAGAGGTCTATTGTTTCGACTGAGCAGAAGCACTCAGGGCAGATGTCGGATCCAAGGAACCCATTTGTCTAGGATCAGAGACAGACACCAGTTGGACATCAGAACTTTCCAGGTCCGAAATCCGGAGATGGATCACAGGAGGAGTAGGCACCGATGGGGAGGACTTTTGTCAGTTCCAATGCCTTTGGGCTTTGATCCAATAATAATTTGGCCCAGGCCAGTGTCTTCAGGAGACTCTGCACTACCCTATCCACATCATCATCAGAGAAACTCCTGGTAGATTTAGTAGATAAGGTTGGAGACCTGGACTTGGTCAAAAATGGAAATGGGAGCCGAGAAGGTATAGGTTCCAAAGATGGAGAATGGCTCCGGTATCTAAATTCGGTAGGAGCCGATACCTCAAGTTGCTCCGAAGACCTATCAGATCTGGTAGCAACAGGCTGCTCTGAAGAATCTGTAGGAACAGACAGCCCAGGAGCTTTTTGTTTTGGATCCAAAGAAGACATCAGATTCAAGGAAGTCAGTTTTTGCGACTTGTCAGATTTTGAGGATTTTGGTGAAATAGCCTCAGAAAAAGGAGTTTTAAGCATCCCTTTTAAGATGAGCTTATTTTTAATCTCCATAACAGCCCTTTGATTAAATCCATGACAAATGGAGCATGATTCCTGAAGATGCAAAGACCCCAAGCAATACACGTATAAAGTGTGTGTATCACTTAGGGACATCTTCTTACCACACTTCACATTTTTTTTTTAACCCTAAGAGTTTTTCTTCTTGTTTTTCAGACATAATTCAAAGGTTTTAACAAGCTACAGAAATAAAGAAACAAGTTAAGGAAAAAAAGTAGCACACACAAACACAGACACACACCACACCAATGAATGTCCTCTAACTTAAGGGATACTAAGGTAGAGGGAAGTTTTTTTTTTTTTTGTTTTGTTTTTCAAAAGAAAGATCATCCTCTAACTTAAACGGATGATGAAAGGGATAGAAGGAGAGAACAAAAGTCAAATGGCAAATGTCCTCTAATTTAAACAAATGTGGGAAGGGAAACTTCACCTTGGGAGAGGAAAGTATGAAAGGGGAACAACACTTCACTCTCAGAAAAAAACACTGAAAGGATAAGGAATTTACTAAATAACTTCTAGAGAAAAAAATTTAAAGTCAGAAAAAGGTCAAAGTAAATATCAGAAGGTCACTTAGCCCAGAGCTTGCTAGAGGACAACATCTTTCGCTGAGCGGCAAATGAGATCTGGATGAGTTGCAGAATTGCATTATGGGTAAGGTAGCATACCCATGAGCTTTGCTGATGGTCTTGAGCTTTTGTAAAAGGCTGAGATGGATCTGATGGATTGGATCTGACCCACAAGTGAGAATAAAGGCGAGACTGACATCACATCTTGGAAAATTTGAAAATGGAGTGCTGAAAAATCTTAAGAGATTCCCTGGATCAGTTTGCCCCTTTCATCATACTTTCTGATCACCTCTGCAGCAGAATGGCCTAACACCTTAACTGCTATCCAAACAAGAATTTAAAATATCATTTTTATGATCAGAAAGGTTCTGAAAATGCAGCCATGCAAACCTCCTCAAAACAGTACCAAAGGCCAAATCCCTGGAAGTATCAACAGAGTCATACACACACTGTAAACAAAAAGTATTGACTTCTACAATAGAAGAAACTAAGTTATTTAAAGATGATTTGTCCTCACAAGAAGAAAATGCTGACAAACCACTCCTCAGACTTTCATAATTTGTTAGAACAAACTTTAAAACACATGGGCCTGACTATTCAAAATTTTGAAAATCAAGGTTGCAGAAGAATATATTTTCCCATACCTATTAATAACCTTCCCATCCTTATCAGAAAGGGTAGGACTGGAATTAACTATGTGCTTAGCAGCAGTGGGATCAACTGAAGCTATAGCTGCAGGATCAAGTTTAGGAATAGTGTATAAAAATGTAAAATACTGAGGAACTTTATTCATCCCATTTGCTTTTTAGGGGACAGTTGGCTGACAATGAGGAAAACTGGAAGAAGTAATACACACAACCTCTAAAGCAGACAGAACAGGAGGAATGGGTGTAGGTTCTGGAAAATCTTTCAGTAACCACTCAGTATTTTCTGAGGGACTACAAAACCTCAGTGTTCTCCCAGTGAATACGCTGGAAAATTCTAGCAACAGTTTCAGAAAAAGAGACACCCCCCCCCCCCACATAGAGGATAAGAAAATTAGCTCTCCACGGAGTCTGAATCAGAAATCTGAGGGAAAATAATGTATCCATCCCTGTATGTTCATGTTCAGATTCAGAATCTTGATTCTCTTCAGAAAAAGAGGATTCCTGCTTTTACCAGAAATTACTTTTCAAGAAGAAACAATAGCCTGAATTAAACCCTGAATCAGACCAAGTAAACTACTCCTATTGAAAGAAAATTGAGGAGGAGATACATGCATGGTTTTCCGTTTCTTTTTGACAGGACAAATGGGGCCAACCGTGTTACTAATGGCAGCAGCAGTTTCCCTAAGGATGGTCAAAGCATTCTCCCCTGTTCTCTCTCCCAGGACCGACAAGAGTGTATCTCCCACGTCCTCTGAATGGACCATGACAGCTGCAGATGACATGACTAACCCTCCCATCCACAGTGGCTGTAAGTGCTATACCAGTAAAATCTGGGGTAAAACATCAGTGGCCTGAGGTACAACAAATGGCTACAGGAGAGCCTCACACCTGCAGCTGAGACAAACTGTTAGCCTACTGTGGTGACAAAGGCTGCTTGCTTAACTATTTTCTTTTTTGTGGCTGGAAGAAAGACCATCCATGGGACTGTCAATCTGTTTCAAGGTTAAGCTGAAAATGGTGCCTCTTTACCAGAGAAGACAAGCAGCAATTGTCAATAAACATGTTCAGTCCACAAAAGTTATTTTTTTGACAAAAAAAAATACAAGGAAAAGCACCTTTAAACACTATTCCAGCCCCACAAAAATAAAATAAACAGCATTTTTCCACAAAAAAAATGCATTCGGTTACTTTACAGGACGTTTAAATTGACAGAAAGACCTAGCACTCCACTTAAAAGTTTGTTATAGTCTCAAGACAGTCCATTAAAAACACAACATTCATAGCTTTAAAATAACTTTCATGAAGACAAAAGTAAGAAAACATCAACAAAATTAAGACAATGTTACTTTTTTCTCAAAGGGAACTTATCTGCCTAGCAAATGGAAGCACAAGCCGACTGTTGATCCTCGAAAGTCTCAGAAGAGTGCACACTCTTTGGTAGCAGTATGGCTTTGAAGGGCTTTGCATCTAAACTTGTCTCTTAGTCTACTCTGCTCAAGCTGCTTGACAGTTTGGGTGCATGGGAGGTGCGTTAAATCTTTGGAAGTTGGCCAGCTGTTATATCCTTAACAGGATATAACCCATACAGCCAAGGCTGCTGCACCAGTGATCAATATGATGAACATCTGCAGAAGTGTCAAGGCTATGCTGTTTTCTCCATAAAGAAAATGCTTTTTTAACACTTGAGATTTTTTTATTAGTAAAAGAAAGACTTAGCCTGAACTATTACAATAATATTGCATCAGCCAGCTGCAGTAACAGCTGTTCTAAAAATAAAAAAAAAGTTCATCCTTGAAGTCATTTGACTAGCCAGAAGAAAGTCACAATAAGTACGCTATAAAAAAAGTAAGTAAAAAAAATACATAAAGTGGAAACGTTAACTGCATGACAATTCTAGTTTGTTTTCATTCAAAACAGTACCTGGTACAAATGGGGGGCTTCATAAATAATATCGTCTTCCAAAACAGCTTTAATAATAAATGAACTATTACCCATGAAAACGGAGAATAAAGTAACCAGAAAACAGTTCTCTGATTGAAGAGGGTGAAAGGAAGTATTAGTAACCAAAGGAGGATGAACTTGAATGGCTGAAGCCAGCTTGCACATCACCACAGGGGAGGAGATTGTTAGGACAGTGGCATTAGCACTAATTAGCAGTTGCTGCATTTATTACCTGTCTGTTTCAGCTGGACTACCTTGCGCTAAAAATGGAAGGGACTTCCCTGCACAGCAAGGGAATCGGAGTTATGTATGGGTGCATGCACACCTCCTCCCCTAACCAGGCAGCAAGAATGAGTTTGCAAGCTGGCTCAAGGTAGGGTGCAGAAAGGGATCAATTAGCAGACCCACTCCCTACCACCCTGTTCACATCACTGGGTGAATGGACAGATCTTATAGGGCTTCCTGGGAATAAACGAGTGAAGTTTAGGGCTCTTGTCTAAACAGGGGAAACCCAGTTCCTTCAGATGACAAACAAATTTGCCAACTGGGTGCAGGTATTAGAGCCATCGGTAAAAGCCCCTAGGGAATAGGGGGTATTAGTAACCAATAAAATGCAAAATTACCAAAAAGGTCAATGAAACACTTCAAGCATTTAAAAAAGGAGTAGCAATAAAAAAACACAAGATAGATTTAGCCATAATTCACGAAAGCCTAGTAACAGCACTGCATCAGACCTAAAGAAAAACAGAATAATAAATGGTGGAAGAACAATACAAACAGGAAAGTATTCTGATACAGTAATATTTACATCATTAGCAACATTCCATTTTCAGGCCAACTGAGTCCAGCCAGCTAATTGTTAAAAGTCGATAATGCACAAATTCCTAGAATGAGAATATAATGACAAACCTATAAAAACGAGGCTAGATGAAAAAGCCATGATGTGACTGCTGTAAGTGATAAACTGTTACATAGTCTGCATTTCATTTTCCTTTCAAAGTTAGTATGAAGCGAATGCTATCTTCAAGGTATACCACAGGCATACATTAAAAAAACATTCTTCTAGCCTTGTCTCAAAATTATCCATGTGCTCCTCCTAATGAGTTATAACCAAGACTGAATAATGTTTCAGAAAGGTCCTTTGTTTTCTACCAGGGTTATTTTAGGGAGGAAAACAAAACACCTGCTGACCTACTTGCATTTACTCAAAACAATGAAAACTAGATCTATTATGTTAAAATGCATTTCTTACTGGTGTTTTAATTCCTCTTAATCAGTTTGTTAAAATTTACTCTTGATAATAAAGACTGCACCACAAAAGCAAAACCTTAAGACGTTTTAAACAGAGACAGCTCAACAAGGGAAACCAGAAGCATACAGTCACTGTGAATACCAGCACTATAATGGAAAAAAGCATGAAAATGCACTCCACCTACAATTTACCTAATCCATTCTTCAAGCTGCAGCTACCTCAGAGATGAAGACATTAATTACTGGGTTTCAGGTGCAGTGAGTATGAAGTCCACCTATTTTTTTCATATTCAAACAGAATTTGAACACATTTGTAATTCACAGCTGTATCACAGAAAACAGTATTTAAAAAATGCAAACAGAAACAGCAGATGTCATGGCTCTTGATACTGGACAGCAGACTGAAAAACATTTACCTTAAATGTTAAGGACAATCATTATCAATAATGAAAGCAATATGAGACTGTTTTGTTATTCATTCACTGTCAATTACAGATTTCAGAAAACTGACCAATGAAGATTTAAAGAAATGACTCATTCCTTTTTACAGGAAAAAGGCCATGTCAAATTCTAAAGAAGTGTTATGCAAGCATATCCTAGATTTCAAATACAATAAAGAGTTGATGAAATATAGTCATATGTACTACAGTGTACTGAAAAGCACAGAATAATACCTTTTCCACCCTACATTTTCCTCTTAAGTAAATTGTTTTTTCCTTCAGCTAACATTCTGCACCAACTTGGCAGTAAAAGCAGCAAAAGCTTCCAAACCACTCTTGTGCATAAGAAAAAGGTGATGGGATTCCTTACACAACCAGCATACCAAGGTGATTAAAGGTAAGCAAAGAATGGGAAAACAATCTACTATTCTATGCAGTTATTTGGGAATGACCATATTTTTCCAGTCTCTGTAACATTCAACCAAATGTTTCAAGTCATTGTCCAAAATGTTTACTTGGCATTTGCTAATTTCCTAGCAAGTAACTACAGCTCTTTCTGTGCACAATATATTTTACCCTCAAATTCTAGCAATTCTTTTAACCATGAGCATATATCTCGATCTAGCCAAACATGCAGAAGAAGATATTACCTACCTCAGTCCGCACCACTACACTTATACATAAAAAGCATCTGTAAGAGGAAGCACAGTTTTCTGTACTCAAATACCAACTAGCGGCCTATTTTGATACAAACCCTGGTCAATGTTAGGGCAAGTGAAGTGCCACCCTATAGAGTTTTGTACAGCAGCAACTTTTCCTCATCATAGCTTGTATTTTTACTTCCCAGTTTGTTCAGCACCTCCGAAAATAATGTTAAAATGGCCACAATGACCAGATGAAATTATGAATTTGTCAACCATCAGTTCTAAAAATGATGAGACACAAGTATGTGAAAGAAATAAAATGCAACTGCACACTCCACACCTAGCCTAATAATCTATTCTACTCTTAAACCCCTGTCTAACTCTGAGTACAAGCTAATCTAACTTAAATGTACATATTGTAAATATCACAACTGTTGTTGTGTCTTTCGGCTTTTCCCGGTTAGGGGTTGCTACAGCGGAACTCCGGTCTGCTAATGATTGGCAGTAGATTTTTACGTGCTGGCTTGCCAGGCCTAATGCACAACCTTCAACGAAGGAATGCCCATTCACGTATGTCGCCACACAGAAAATGCTCTAACTGAGAATCGAACGGGCAACGTCACAACTGTACATATTATAAATGAACTTTACCACCTTTTTCCTCTCTTTTCCTTCTCAATCTTTTTTCTCCCTCACAATTAAGTTACACTGCCATCCTAAATATTTAGATACTATGTAATCAAGGAATTTATTCCTGTCCTCTAACATAAAATGAATTTGTAATTGTGTTTTCTTTACTATGATTGTATCTGTAACTACACTATGTAATGTCATCCTAAATATTTTGATACTGTGTAACCAAATAATTTATTCTTGTTCTCTAGCATAAAATAAAATTGTAATAGTGTTTTCTTTACTATGATTGTATACACTATGTAATGTAGAGCTTTTGTCCCCGGGCCTCCACTGAAAACGGGCTCCCTGAGCCCAGTGGACCTCCCCGGTCATCAAACTGGATATAAATAAATAAATGTCTGGTGCAAAGTATATTGCCTGCTCCGTTTAAGTCCAGGGCACTGACATACAATGGAATGGAATGGACTTGTTAAGGGCCGCTGCCAGTGGTAAGCCCCAACACGGGCTGCTATCATTGGCATTTTACCTTTCTGATTTAGAAAAAGGCCCAAAGCAGTGAAAATATGTGGTCTATAGGATCATTGCTGTGGTTCAGCTCTCTGGCTAAGCTACATGCTAATGAAGCATTACAGGTAGAAGTGAGCTATCCTAATTAGCCATGTGCTCTCCCCCAAAAATGCATGAGGTAAGGCTTTTATACAGCCCAGTGATTCAGAGAACCACTCAGCTGCATAAGTTAGCTTGGCTGGTCAGGTTAATTAACTTGACCAAAAGTTCACATTCACCCATTACTTTCAATGGGTAAGACCATGTAAGATTTAAGTGACAGGAAGTTTAGCGGACAGGTAGTGGTGGAGCTGTGTGCATGTCTGTGTAAGTATGTAGCTGCATGTGTGAGTGCATGCAGAGATAAGTAGTCTTATGTAAGTGATAGCGTGTGTGTATGCAGGCATGAATACATCAATTATTACCCTAAGTCAGTTAAGAAGCTAGTACGACAACCACTTTTGAACCACAACAGATGTATGAGGTGGCAGCACGTATCAAGGATCTGCATTATTACACTAACCCACTTAAAACGTTAATAGTAGAGAAGAAGCTTCAATCCCTGTATCCTCAGCACATGCAGCAGCTCATTAAGGCAGAGCTTTAATTATCTGCTACAGTACCAGACACAAGGGATACTCTTTTAATATTACACTGAGTTACTTAAAAAGGTAACAAAACAGCAGGGGAAAAACTTTGAACCCTGTACCCACTACAAACAAAGAAGCTTGTTAACAAGGTCTTCTGTCCCCTACACTAACACTACCACTAGACAATACTGATATTATTTCAATATTTTCTTGAGTCACTTAAAAAACTCATAATGTCTGCCATCACTGACTGTAATGGTCCATGAGTTCCTATGAACACTGCAGGGGCAAAATTAGGGAGAGTTCTGAAGGCTAGGGGAGTGTCCCATTTGGGGAACCACCATAGTGCTAAATGGTCCTGCTGAAGACTATTGGACAAAGTCAGAAGGAACACTAAATGACACCAGAGAGAATTCTTAAATATGTCACTTACAGTTAATAGAGCAACAAGCCTAGCATAATGATGCATTTTTTTTTAAGAAGAAGAATTAAACCCCAATATCTGCCATTACTGACTAAATGCCATCATTATGATTTATGAGGGGAAGAGAAAAAACTAAAAGGCTACATATATCAAGGGCAGATAAGAGGTATGCTAGAGTGTGTATGTGTCTGTGTTTGAATGTGTGCATGTGTGTGGGAGAATGACTGAGAGGGACATACATGCTCACGTGATGCATGGGCTGCCAGAGGTGACCGCTGCAGGAAAATGCTTATTAACACTAGTGGTAACATGGCTACAATTCACAGATGTGCAAATTAGCCAAAAATGAGGTCTTTCCTCATTGAGGCTAATGTGTCTCTGAATCGCATTTCCCATAATCTTGAGATTAGCCTCTTTTGGCCGCAGGTATTATCATCCATGGGATTCCTTTATGAATCCCAGGGAATGACTTATATGTATCCTTCCACAAATCTCTTCCTAAGTGCAGCAATGTTTGTATCACTCAGTTCTCCCTTACGTGGCTAACCAGTGGACAAGTATAGGCCATCTCCATGAAGTAATATGGCCTGAAATAAGGCAGACTGAGAAGTTGCCCAGTTTTACAGTTTGTCAGCACTATGGGACTACCACAGAGCATGGTAAAAGAAATAACTAATTCAGTATGGTTTTGTAAAAGCTTACAAATGTAACTATAAAAATTAAGACAACATATAATAAAGGCATGAATAAGAATTCCTGCAGCACAGTGAGAAAGCAAATAGTAAAATATAAGCAAACTAAAAATGGAAAAATATTACTTGCCTAATTTGGGAAAGACTATTAAAACCAATAGCCAAGACTGAAAATGTGTAACGTTCCAGAACAAGAAAGGATATGAGTTTATGTTTTATATGGAAATCATTCAGTATAATTATCACAAAAAAAAATAAGATTTTAACAGCATCAAAAATGCAAGCAGTGAACTGTTCCACCAATAATATTTCTGTTTGAAACATATTTAAATAAATGAAGAAAAAGTAGTAAAATCTCACTTCACAGGTTCCACCTCTTTTTAGAAAGCGTGTTCCAGCAAATTTGCTCGATCTTCTGGCTATTAGGGTAAGATAAGCTGGTCGCCCATAGATCAGCAGCTCTTTTGTGTTTGGTTAAAGATAAACCATATAACTTCTTAAGACTGAAATCAAATTTATAACTCATATTAAATTTTGAAAAACATTTAGAAAAGCAAACTGTTCATAAATATGACTCTCATATTTCTGTCTTTGTGAATGTAGGGCAAATCCATCTAAGAGCAATATCCTAAATTTTATGCACAGCCTTTTCCAAAATATCTGGCAGTAAGTCATAAACTACAATATGTGACACAATTTTAAGACAGACAAAACAATGCTAATTATATTACAAACAAAAGCACAAAATGTGTAAGGTGTGCTACATTTTTGCTCTGAAATTGGGAAAATAATATAGAGAACCATGACTGAGGATCCGTTCATAAGCAGCTTATTGTGAGTTGGAGACACAGATGCCAAGAAATTCACTTCAAAAATAAAGTTTGAGAGTTAAATCTTGGCATCGGGCACCAATCAGTATTCATTGTAGTACAAGGTGCTTTATCTGTTCCATGTACGACCACTTCCAGAAAAGAAAGGAAAGAAAAAAAAAACAGTAAGAAAGAAAGAAAAATGCAGGAGAGCAAAGTGTTTTACCAGCATTCAACGCTGGTAAAGCACTTAGCACTGTCAAGCAGACAGCAAACAGAAGTGTGGATAGAGTGACGTTCCAAAACTTTTAAAAGTCGTTTTTCTTTCCGACTATTTTTTGCTGGCTGATACTGTCCACTATTATTCCCTAGCAAGAGACCTGATTTTAACAGTGCTTACGGATTCTTAAAAGGCATTTGTTAAGCACACCTAATTGCTGTTAAGACTGTATACCATGCTAACTCTGTGTTTAACAAGTTTATCTTTTTCATGATTTTGAAGTGTAATTGCCACATGCTATTCAATAAAAAACTTGTTATGCAGGTTTCTAGATTGAGACCCAATCTTAACAACAGTTAGGGACTAACAGTGATGGATGGCAAAACAGAGTGGCATAAGTTAAAGCAGCTTTTAAAAGCTGTTAGAACTTCACTTTGCCACACTTAGAAAGTGTGTCAGAATGAAGTGTCTAAAGACATTTAAAAAGTACAGTTGTGTACACTTACCATAAATGTAGATGTTTAAGTGTATTCACTGTTGCAGTCATTACATTTGGGTTATCTGCTTGCAGGTAGCTCTCAGAAGGCCTGATTAGCAAAGTCTCGGGTCCTGCATCAGTTGTTGTCCCTTCTTCCATGACGTCAGATTGTCAGGGATATAAAACATACAGACCGACGCCATTACATCAGTTTTTCTTGCCCCAGATGTCAGGTGCCCTCCTAATGGGAAGCAATTAAATATAAAAGTACAAAGATATACCTCCAACAAAAAAGCAAATACACCAAAAAGGCTTTTAAGCATAGTAAAGGAAAGTAGAGGTATAGCCAAAATAGGTTAGGGGGCTGGAGGGAGGGTAACCAGGACTGCAACAGTGAATACACTCGAACATCTACATTTATGGTAAGTGTACACAACTATGCTATGTTCTTCATGTTTCACTGTTGCAGTCATCACATTTGGGTAGATTGCCAAAGCTAAGGTTGGGAGGAGGAATTTAGATAGCATTAGGGCCAACTATAAGGCCCTGCAAGACTGCAGTGGCAAAGCCAGCTCTGGATTTAGAGAAAATTGGCAAATGATAATGCTTGGTGAAAGTATGTACAGAACTCCAGGTAGCAAGCTTCTAGGATGTCCCTGGTAGGGACGCCTCTGAGAAAGGCTGTAGAGGTGGATGCAGCCCTGGTGGAGTGAGGTCTGATCCCCTGGGGGATAGGTTTTCCATGGTGCTTATAGCATAAATTAATGAAATGGCTTATCCATTTAGAAATGGTTTGCTTTGAAATAGCCTTCCCCTCTGCCCCTGCAGCAAGTGCCACCAGCAGTTGTTCAGAATTCCTTTGAGGTTTAGTCCTGTCCAAGTAGAATCTAAGTTGCCTGTGCACATCTAAGGAATGCAGTATCTGTTCCCCTTTATTCTGTGGCTTGGTAAAGGAGGCTGGCAAATGAATGGACTGATTAAGAACCACACTGAATACCACCTTGGGCATGAAGGATGGATTGGTTCTGAGGGACACCCTGTCCGCATGAAAGATGATGAAATGCTCCACTGCCATAAGGGCCTGTAATTCAGATACCCTTCTAGCTGAAGTGATTGCTAAAAGGAAAGCTGTTTTCCAAGAAATAAATTTTAAGTCTGCAGTAGCAGCTGGCTCGAAAAGAGGTAGAGTGAGTTTCTCCAAGGCAAAGTTAAGGTCCCAGGCTGGAGATGGAGCTCTCCTGGGTAGTCTCAAATTTTTGGCCCCTCTGAGGAACTACTTGAGCAGTGGATGAGAGAAGAGGAGAGGTTCTGTGTTATAATGAGCTGAAATGGCTGAGGAGTGGATTTTAATGGAGGAAAAAGACAGGCCCTTGTGAAGCATCTCAGTTAAGTATTGTAAAATCTGAGGTAAATTGGGTGTTGCTGCGCTCATCCCTTGAGACTGGTTCCAGGCAAAGAATCCTTTTCATTTTTCAGCATAAGATTTTCTACTACTAGGCTTCCTTGCCTCTAAAATGATATCCATCACAGGTTTGCTGAGGGATGGTAAAGGAGAGATTAAGTAATTAGCCAGGCTGCAAGGTTCAGTGTTAGAAGCTGAGGGTGCAGCATCTGGTTCTCCTGCTGAGACAGCACGCAAGGAGTCTGAGGCAGGTGCCATGGAGATAACTGTGACACATTGTGCAGGAGGGGGTACCAGTGTTGGCGTGGCCAGTCTGGAGCAATCAAAATCATCCTTGGTTTGTCCTATTTGATTTTTAGTAGTACTTTGGAGAGCAGAGGCAGAGGGGGGAAGGCATAGACTGATAGTTTTTTCCAGCTGAAGGACAGAGCATCCACTTTCCAGGCTTGCTTGTGGGTAGTCCTTGTACAAAATTTGTCCAACTGGTAGTTCTGGGAAGAGGCATACAGGTCTATATCTGGGCTCCCCCATATGCTTGTCAACATGCTGAAAGTCCTAGTTCCAGTTTCCACTCGTGTGGGTCCTTGAGGTTTCTGCTTAGTCCATCTGCCAGTGTATTTAATTGTCCTGGCAGGAATTGAGCTTGTAGGTGCACTTGGTAGCTCAAGACTGTGTTCCACAATGCCATGGATAGTCTGCAGAGGGGATAAGAGTGTGTACCCCACCTGCTTGTTCATGTACCACATAACAGTGGTGTTGTCCGTCTTTATCATTAGTTGTCCTACAATAATGTGGTCCTTGAAGGCTGTCAGAGTATTCTGTACAGCTAACATTTCTTTTTGACTGATATTCAGGTGCATTTGACTTGGGTTCCATTTGTCCTGAATGCACCTCCCTGCCAGGTGAGCCCACCATGCATAGTCTGATGCGTCTGTTGTTAGGGTTTGGGTGGCAGGGGGTGGCGTGAAAGGTAGTCCCTTGTTTTGGTGGCAGGCCTCTGCTCACCAAAGGAATGCTAGGCATAGGCAAGGTATGATAGGAATCATTGTTTCTAGGTCCTGAGAATGTTGACACCATAGGCTTTTTAGATAACACTGTAGTTTCCTCATATGCAGTCTTGCATATGGAATTAGAAGAATGCAGGAGGCCATGAACCCCAAGGCTTGCAGTATTTGTCTTGCAGATAGCAGGGTTTTTGAGGCCACTTGTTTGAAGTAGGTTGTCAAATTAATTTGTTTCTCTGGCGTGAGGTATGCCATCTGGGAAGTTGTATTCAAGCTTGCTTCCAGGAATATAATTTGTTGACAGGGTACCAGGTGGGATTTCTTTTCGTTTATGGTGTACCCCAGACAAGTTAGAACCCTTTGTACAAAGGCCAGATGATTCAAAAGTATGTCCTGGCTTTCTGCCTGAATTAGACAATCGTCCAGGTATGTGTATATTTGAATATTTCTTTGCCTGCAAATTGCAATAACTGGAGCTAGGCACTTTGTGAATATCCTGGGCGCAGTTAGATAAGCCAATGGGCAGTGCAGAGAACTGATAGTGCATGTAGTCTGCTTTGAAGCGTAGGTATCTTCTGCAAGATTCCCTGATTGGTATGTGCAGGTATGCTTCTTTTAATGCTAGTGTTGCCAACCAGGCATCTTTGCCTAGCATAGGAAATAATTGGTGAAGAGTCAGCATCTTGAATTTTGGAATCTCCAAAAAGATGTTTAGAGTAGACAGGTCCAGGATAGGACACCATGAATTGTCTTTTCTGGGTACCAGGAAAATTCTCAAGTAGAAACCTTGTCCCTTTTCCTCTTCTGGTACCAGTTGAATAGCCCCCATGTTTAAGAGAGAAAGTACTTGTTTTTGGGCCTCTGTCCACTGATTTGTGGGTAGGTCCAGTCACCCGCTTGGTTTTGGCAACATGTGGAAGTGAACTCTGTATCCCTGGGACACTATATTTAAAACCTATTTGTCCTGGGTAATGAGTTCCCAATTCTTTGCATGAAGAGCAATCTTTCCCCCCAAAGGGGCAGTCAGTTGATAAGTGCTTGGAAATTTTAAAAGGAAGTAATTGAGACAGTTTACTATGGGGGGTGGGGGGAGTCTTATTATTCCCAGATTTGGAAGTGGAGGCCCCCCACTGCTTAGTTCTGTGTGGCCCCTGGGACTGAAACCTGGGGTTTTTGATGTGTCTGGGTTTGGCTTGAGAAGACATGGAAGGGGCTGGAAAGGACCAATTCTTAGAGGGCCAGTGCCTACTAAATCTAGGAGGCTGAACTTGTAAAAAAATCTTTAACAGTTTGCATAGATTTAGCTTTATCTTCCATCTTTTTAAGAACTTCCTCAGCCTTGTTGCCAAACAGGCGGTCCTGATTTAAAGGAGCATCCAACAATTTAGCTTTAACATGATCAGGCAAAGATTGCTCCTTAAGCCAAGCATGCCTTCTGAGCAGAGACCCAGTAACAGCAGCCCTGCAAGAAGCCTCTAATGAATCAAAACCACATTGCAAAGTATGTTTTCCAACTTTTTCGGCAAAATGCATTAAATCCTGTAATTCTTTACTTTCCACACAGTCAGGAATCAACATCATTTTCTGTTTAAGCAGTCCAATAACATGTTGCTGATACTTGAAACTGGCAGTTTAAAGCCCTAATGGTCAAGGTTGTAGAAGTGTAAACCTTCTTACCCCCATCTATCCACCGCCCTGGAGTCTCTATCAGAAGGGGTAGGATTTTTAGCAGTAGAAGCCTTAATGCCTTTGGGCTCCTGTGAAATAGTCTAAGGATCTGCAGTAGGATTTTTAAAAAGGAACTTGTGGGACTCAGGGACCCTGTAGTATCTGTCAGGTTTTCTGGGAGCAGGAAGCAGGGAATCAGGAGCCAAACTAGATTGCGAAAAAGCATCAACAACAATGTCTAGTACAGGAGGAATAGCTAAAGGCCTATGCTGAGGTAGGAGAAGGAAATCCCTAAGCCTCTTTTTTGAATCAGAAAAATCCTGGCTTTCACAGTGGAAATGCTCCCTTAGAGTATGTAAGGTTTCCCCAAAAGAAAAATCCTCAGGAGGGGAAGCAGAGGGAATGGAGTCCTCTGCATCAGAATCTTCATAAGTAGTTAAGGAAAAATCCAGCTCATCAGAAGAATCAGAAAAAACAGAATCCTGATCAGAAGATTCATAATCAACTTCAGTGCTAGGGCTCTTAGAAGGGGGGTTGGCTACCCCTGATTAGAGTTATTAGATCTTCAGCCATTCTTATCATTTGTTTTTTAGGCATAGAGGCCTGAGCATGTGGCCTGGGCGTCGTTTTTTTAGGCATGGATCGAGATTTAGGCCTAAGTAAAGAAGGAGGCGTTGATTTAATATGCAAGTCCATAGGCCTGAATACACCCTCAGAAGCCGGTGTCTGCACAGCGGCTCCGGACCCTTCCAAGGTAGAGACGTCCATGGGTTCCATAGTTGAAGCATCTCGCGGCATACCGGACTCCGAATGGGTCTCAGTAGAGGCCTGCGAATCAGACATAGCGGGTATTAGGGGCTGCAAAAGCGCCTCACTGAGTACCGGCGAACTGGCAACTGGCTTAGGAGAAGCGCCGTCGGCAGTTTTGGAACTCAGCGGCCTGTCTCTGTCTTTATCTTTGCGTTTTTTTTGGAATCCCGGTAGTCGGATGGCTAACCGACGACATTTCTGGATAATTAAACAGAGAACTGAAATATTTAGAGGGGAAAATATACCGACGATGGATAGTGCGCTGATTAAATAAAGCACAAAACCGACAGCAAGGTACATCATGGTGAGGGCCTAGGCAAGGAATACAGTACAAATGAAAATCTTTATGAGGTATTTGGGTATTTGCTTTCCACAAGTAATGCAATTATTAACTTTTAATGACATCGGTAAGGAGCAAGAAAAAGTTTCCCCAGCAGGGTACTTAGCTTTAGTTGAAGACTTCGGTTCTTAAACTCAAAAATGAAAATTTCAGGAGTCGGCCAACCTGCACTTGCGAACTGCTTCTGCTTCGGGCACCGCACAGCAAGGAAGACTGATGTAATTGCGTTGGCTGCATGTTTTATACCCCTGACGACCAGACGTCATGGAAGAAGGGACAGCAACTGATGCAGGACCCAAGACTTTGTTAATCAGGCCATCTGAGGGCTACCTACAAGCAGATAACCCAAATGTAATGTCTGCAACAGTGAAACACAATGAACATCCATTAATTCTACAGAAGTGCATTTTGTTTCTACCTGCTGTCTGCTTGACGTGCTTTACTGGTAGGGCAATAAAACACTTTATGCTCTTACTCTTTTTTTTTTTTATAACTGGTAGTACACAGAGCAGATAAACCTCTATGCACTAAAAAGAATTATTTCTGGCTCTCTGATAACAACCTTCTATTATGCACTCTCAATACAGATGCCAAGACTCACCTCTCACGCTACATACTCAAGGTGAATTTCTTGGCAACCTCTTCTTGAAGACATAATCTGGTTATAATCAGAGACTCAGTCATAATTCTCTGTATAAATAATGCGGTGAGATGATTCATTACATCAGGGGTGATGCTAAGAGTTTCCACAGTACAGATTAAATTGCTAGGCTGATTTTATTCTCTCACATTTATGACTGGACTGTTCTGCTGCTGCTGTTTCATGCTTGACAGATGCATATCATGCTGCAGAGGATAAAAAAAAAAAAAATTTCAGAAATACAAATGTGTGCATGCAAACAGTCTTATTTTCCCCTCTAACAAATGTCACTCTGGTCATAGATATATATATATATATATATATATATATATATATATATATATATATATATATATATACACACACACACACACACACACACACGCACACACACGCACACACACGCACACGTTTTCTCTTGTGACGTCCCAACTGTAGGCCACTGATCAAGGACCCTCAATCCTCACAACCGACACCGGTGGGAACACTCACTGTGAGAAAAACAGACACAGTATTTTCAGATGCAACTCTCTGCACCAAGAACAATTTCCTTTAAGAGCACACAGGGAATGCACACTCCAGTCCTGGGGCTGGGCTTTCTCTCTAGGCCCCAGATAAGCCTCCCCACTGACCACTACAGAGCTGAGTCCTTAGATGGGTGTTCCAAGCCAAGTCTTCCACCACCCTCAATGCTCTCAGCGTCCCTGTTCAAAGTAGCTGTCACACACACATTCTTTATGATTTGGATTTTCACACACACTTGGGAAAGGCTGGCATAGCTTATCCAGTTTGACACTTCCACCCAGACTATAAGGTAGATTTGCTGCCACCAGAACACCCAAAACTAGCTACTTTAAGGCTCTTACAAGGGTAACCAATTACACTTAGCAAAATTAATACTTATATAAATGGTAGACTTTCAGGAACATGGAGCCACACCGCCACTAAACAAATGCAAGCATTCTCAAAGGTTAACTATTTTCTAAAAGACCAGCCACAATGAAGGGTTTAGATATATTTAGTAATAAAAAAAAAAACACAAAAATAATGAATATCTATTTAAAATAAACACCAGAGTCTCAATCACAGGAAATATAAAAAACAACAAAGATGGAAAGACTCGGTGACATATAGAAAAAACTACATTTACCTAATCTCAGTATATTTTTCTACCTGACAGAAGAATTACTGTTACCTAGTTATTTACTAAAGCAAGGCAAGATGAAAGTGGATGACTGTCTTTGTCAGGTCCCAAAAACAGACTCTCACTAGTATTCAAACACAATTTAATTTTTGGCTACAGAACGACATCACATCTCATCACCTGACTCTGTGGTTTCCACACTACCCCCTCATTAGAAAGTGAGCCAGGATCTGCCACTGATGTCTCACAATACACACACAGAACTTTAGCAATTTTAGCTATGGTTTATTACAGCATTTGGAAACTGTAAAACAATGTCAACACTTTCATCCTTCCTGCAGAAACTAACAAGCCATTCTGTGGCTACCTTCAGACCTGTGAGATAAAATCTTTATGGCCTAAATCAAGTCATTTAATTTCAGGCTATTTTTCTTAAGGTCAGCTGGTCTGGTCTGAGCTTAACCTCTTCCCTTCTAGTATCCTCTGTGAAAATATATACATTTCATCAGTTACGAAAATACAGTCCAGTATACGTGTATATTTCTTTTCTGTCCAGCAGGACCCAGTGTTGATACACTTTTAACAAAAGCAACTTTACAAATAACATTTCCAACACTAGCTTCTGTACAAATCAATTTTATATTCAAATTTCATACAATTCTTTTCAAAACTCCAGCTAGCTACACTGGCATATGATACACATGCAATTCATACTTTCTCTGGCACAGCTGGCAGTACCTCACACCATCACATCTATAAACATACAAACAATTTAAATAGTTTTCAATTTAACAGATGTATAGAGTCAATTACAAGCCATGATGGTGCAGCGGTAGCATTGTCACCTCACAGCAAGAGGTTTTCCCGTTCGATTCTCGGCTGGAGCGCCTTCTGTGTGAAGTCTGCACGTCCTCCCAGCGGTCGAGTGGCGTTCAAAAGACATGCGTGAATGGGCGTGCCTTCGTTGAAGGTTGGGCGTCAAGCTGGCACCTCAGCACCGTAAAAATCGACTGCCAATCATTGACGGACCGGAGTTCCGCTGTGACGACCCCTAACTGGGAAAAGCCGAAAGAAGATCATAATCATCATCATAGAGTCAATTATCTATTTATTTTAAATACAAACGTACTCCAATTACAAAACATGTCTGTACTCTGTGTTTACTTGCAGTACATAATATAGGAATGGCTGATCTTGGATTCCTTTTGTAAAAAGATCATAATAAACAGACATCAAGAGTGAAGTTCAAAAGGTCAGCTGAATTTACTGAAGCAAGATGATACAAATTAAGCATGCTGTGGTTGTCTGCTTGATCTTTTTGCTCTGCAGTCCATATTGCAAGGAATAATGAACATTCTTCCCCTTATTATTTTGTACTTAAGTTTGTTTATCAGGGGCACTGTACCAAAGTAAGGTGGGCAATTTCAGATACAGCACAAGTGAAGGTTATCACATTTGATACATAGTGAAAATAAAAGCACTACAGAAAATCATACAGGTAATACAAATGGTATTTATATTGATTCTGTGGCAAATGAAGATATAACAGTACTACAATACTTATATTACTGATCCAAAGGTAAGCAAGTTATATGTGACAGGGAGAAGGTACTGTAGAAAGTAGAGATGGAGTAAGGAGACAAGGTGACATGACCCCTACATAAGCATGTACATTCAGATTTTTTTTGTCGAGGTATTGTGTTAGCTGAAGTCTGAAGTTGGAGTATAAGGAGAGGTATTTTACGTGAATAGGGAGAGACTGCCATAGCATTAGTGTTAATGAAAATGAGGACTGTTTGGTGGAATGCCGTTTTGTTCTTGCAGTTGAATGTGGGAGCTATGTCAGAAGTTGTAGCAGGACATTTTTTAATAAGACTTCTTGCTAGATGGGAGAATTTGCAAGACACTTTAGATTAAAGATCTGAGCTCCAAGTAAGAGGCTCAGCTCAACATTTTATGGGAAATCTTTTCACTTTGGTAAGAATACAGCAGTAGTGCTCTTGGAAGGGAAGCTAACAAAGTAGCACATTTTAAAGAAGAAAGACTGCAGGGTTACTGTATTTTTTTATGCTACAGATGTAATGGGGAAGGTGTATTTAAACCTGGTTATGAAGATGCCTTTGCCTATGGCTGCTGTGATGTGGGGGACATAGGTATAAAGAACTTATTTTGGCCCAGAAAAGGATAGCATTGATTTTGTCTTTTTCCCCTTCAATGTGGAGGTAGAACACAAGTTTTTTTTCAAGCCAGAGTCCAAGATTATTTGAAGGGGCTAGCTGTTGTTATGGTATTGTTTAGATCTGAGCTATACAGACCCCTGAGAGACTGTAAGGGCTTTAGTTCTGGTGAGGTTAAGTATTTATTTGTGATTAACTAGCCTGATAGAATGAGTGCAGGCAGGCTTGAAATTGGGACTGAATACATGTGTGGACGTAACTTGATCTGTAGATGACCATGTCATCTGCCTATAGTATAAGAGGTATGTGTGAAAACCAATAATGTAGAGCTGCCGAAGGTACCGAACAAAAAAAGCAAATACTGAAGATCTTCAGTAACCACCACGGAACAATAACTGTTAAAATCTCTTTAATAAGCTTAAAAAGAAGTTCGATAAGCGCTTTCGGCAGAAATGCCTTCTTCAGATCATAAAATTAATGGAATAAAAATCAGTATTTAAAAGCCTATTATCCAATCAAAAATACATTTCAATTTCCATAAACCAATCCACATATTTCAATTACTAACCCATTTTGACCATTCTGAATGGCGTTTCATGTTCTAACACATTGGCTAAGCAATTTGTTTTCAACCAATCACAATACACCTCCTCAAGTCCAATGATAAATTAGCATACTTTTAGAATCAACCAATAACAGCGGAAATGACAGATATTCAACCTATCTCCGCAAAATGCGAACAATTTTTACCTATTGAGACCCAAGGCTCTAACCTTAACAGCCAGTTGGCATATGAAGACAAAAGCTTCATTTATATACATTAATAATATCTCACTTTATAATTATCCTATCCAAATTCAGTGTTTTATATTTACGCCACTCAAGAGCCGTCCATAAGATGGAAAAAATCACTTTTATCACTCTTTACAAATATTCCCTTTTTCAACTTGTCAATGCCTTTCAAAAAATGTACGCTCTCCACCAAAATATGAAGTGCTGCAGCCACGGCAATAAAAGCACAACATGTACAGCCACAAAGCTGCATATCTACCTTTAGAAAATTTATTTAACATATTATAACCATCTGTAAAACGCCACATCCATGGCAACACAAGCGCAACATGTGCAGCCTCAGAATTATCTGACTTCTATAGCAAGATTTATCTTCGGCTGATGCATTTCTTCTTTGCATTTTTCTGATGGCCAAAATATACTTTGATGAAAAAGGCTAAAACATTGCCTATAACAATTATAAATATAAAAGAACCATGGCCAAGAAAAATAAATTCAGAGCACTACAGCAATATGAAAAGATAGCAAATCTAACTCATGTATCTTAACCAATGAAAACCAGTATTACCACATAAAAACCAATAAGCAGAAAGCAGTAAAATGATTCATTTCATTGGTCATAAACGTATACAAATCGCCAATCAAATATAGGTTCATAGGTTTATACTAGGCTATCTGCCCTAAGGCATTTATAAGCCTAGCCCAAATTTTTGTGGCTTACGCCACCCCTTATATGAAAAAATACTGTGCCCATTAGTTTGTTGTGCCTCTGTCCAGCAGTGACACAGAGATGATTCCCGGGGTAAACCTACGATCTCCCATCCACAGGTCTAGATTTCTCTTGAACAGAGTCAGCGAGGTGCTCTGCCTCACATGGACCGGGATTTTATTCCACAGCATAGGGAGTCTCTGAGTGATAAATCTATCCCTCCAGCACGTCCTATTTATATCCGTGCTAAGGTTTAAGTCGCTTGCTCTAGTGGTTTTGGTGGATTTGGATTTTTTGAGGTGGAGCATGTCCATTAATTCCGGGTTGGACATGGCCTTGTATGTCAGGCACATGTCACCTCTGAGCAGACGGTATGCGACTGAATAGAGCTGGAGTTGAGCTGGAGTTTCTTCAATCTGGCAGCATATGACAGATTTTGGAGTCCCTTTATCCTTTTGGTGAGGAACTTTTGGGGTCTCTCCAATTGCTGCAGATGTCGGGTGAGATACATCCCGAATGGGGCATTGTACTCGATCATTGGTCTGATAAGTGAAGAGTACAGGGGAACAATGACCTCACTAGATCTGGATGTGAATCCCTTCATGATCAGGTGGGCAATGTAGAAGGTCTTTCTAACCACTTTAGCAACGTGAGTGTCAAAAGAAAGGCCACTGTCAACCTGGGTCCCCAGGTCCCTGATAACCTCTTCTGTGCTTAGTGGATTGCCACCTGTATGGTAGCTTGGGGTTACCTTGTTTTTCCCGAAGGGTATGACTATACATTTTATGGCGTTTAACTTCAGGCTATGGCTCTGGCACCAGCTATCTGTTTCCGTGAGTCCCTTCTGAAGGATATCCGTGTCCGATGCACTTTCCACTATGGCGCCCAGTTTGCAGTCGTCTGCAAACTTTGTCAGCCAAAGTCCTCCCATGTTGGCCTGTACGTCTGAGAAGTAGATGCCAAACAATAGGGGCCAAGGACCGAGCCCTGTGGGACACCACTTGTGACCGGCTTGGAGTCTGACATAGCGCCAGCAACTCTAACCCTGTGGGTTCTGTCCTTAAACCAGTTTGCAACCCATCTTGTGACATATGGGTTTACATTTAAGCTGGTAAGTTTTTCTACAATACCCGAGTGGGGTATTGTGTCGAAAGCCTTTGCAAGGTCAAGGTAGGCTGTATGGACTGCCTTTCCCTCATCAATGGCCTTGGTGACTGTTTCGAAGAAGTTGACCAAGTTCAAAAGGCATGATCTTCCCTTGACAAAGCCAAACTGGGTCGGGTCCAATGTCTGCAAGTCCCCTATATCTTTGTTTATGAGCTCCATTATGATCCTCTCCATAGCTTTGCAGACTAGACTTGTTAAGCTTATGGGGCAGTAATTACCAGGGTCCGTAGAGGTGCTGCCTTTGTGGAGTGGGACCACAGTTGCCGTACGCCACTCCTTGGGCACGTATCCTGTGGTAAGGCTAAGATTAAACAGCTGCCTTATGTGCGGGTTTAATTCCTCATTTAGCTCGTGTAGCACACAGCCGGGGACACCATCCGGTCCCATTGATGCTGTGTTTTTAGCTTTAGAGAGAGCAGCTTTCACCTGCGCATTTGAGATGTCCGGGAGGCTACACTCGGCTGGGATAGTTCTCTCCTTTAGGGGGGGAGAGGGGGGTGAAGTTTGCACTGAACCTGTCTGCCAGTATGTTGGCAATGTCTGTGGGTTCAGTGATTTTTGTATCATTTTGGACTAATTCTGAGCATATCTGGGAGTTTCCACCCAGGTTCCTAACATAGCTGAAAAAGGCCTTATGATTGTCCTTTGAATCCATGGCAATTTTCTCTCAAAATTGGCCTTAGTTGATTTTATGAGTGCTCGTATTTTTTTACTAATAATGATCAGGGGTGACTTCCCTTTTATGGATTTTGTTCTATCATGTAATAGCTTTCTCCTCTTATTGTAAAGTTTGTTAATGGCTGGGGTCCACCAGACTGGACGTTTGCCCTTTGTGGAAAGAGTCTTGGTTTTATTTGGGATTGCATGATCCATGCAGTCCTGGAGATGTTCATAGAAGGCATTTGTAAGGGCTTCCGCAGCTTGGGTTGTGGTTTCCACTGGCTCAGGGGCCTTGAAGGATACCACACCAGTCTTGAGTAGTGTGAAGTTTGCTTTAGAGAAGTTCTTCACTATGGTCTTTTGTTTGGGGTGGGGGATGTGGATTTCCAGTGAGATTAGTTTATGATCAGATCTCACCAATGAGGGATATACTTCTGGTGTGGAGCATTTTGTCCCCATGTTTGTGACAATGAGATCTAGTATATTTTCTCCTCTCGTGGGAACAGTGACTAGTTGTTCCATAGCATTTGAATTTATGAACTCCAGGAACCGTTGGGCTAGAAAGTTAGGGCTTGAGTAATGTTCCCAGTCTATATTCGGGTAGTTGAAGTCACCCAATATGATGGTGTTTGGAGATACATTTATACCCTCCAGTGTCTTCAGGAAGGCTGTGTGGGGTTCCTGAGTTTGAGAGGGTGGCCTGTAGCATGCTACAATTTGTAGAGCAGTTTTGCCTATGGTTAGTTGCACCTGGATGGTTTCCGAAGCTTCATGCGTTGCCACCAACCTGGAGGTGTGGGTATCCTTTATGAATATGGATACATCCCCTCCTTTTGTGGTGTGGTCCAGGTTTTGGGGCTGGAACGCATGATATGAGGTAAAACCTGATAGTGCCGGGTTGCTCTCAGGAGCCTTGAACCAGGTTTCAGTTACAGCAAAGACATCGATGTTCTCCATACTGAGAAGGGCCTCGAGTGCATGCATTTTGAGATTTAGACTTCTGGCATTGAGCAGCATTACCCTCAGTTTCTTCCCATTTTTGTTTTCTAGGGTGGTAGGTTTAGAATTTGAGCCTTGCCTAAAAAGGCACTATGGGGTGGCAAGAGCCTTAGCCAATATCCGGAATCCCAGGGTGACAGGTGCAAGCCGTCCCTTGCAGCGTGGCTTGTCAAGCATGTCATCCCAGGCAGACAGACACTGGATCCCCTTTGAATGACACCAGACATTAAGCCAATTGTTAAAGCTGATCATCTTGTCTCTATATTGTGGCATCATTCTTGGTAAAGGAAGGATACTGCTCAGGGTTAGGGTCATACCTGCCTGGGCTACATAATCAGAGAGCTCCTCTATGTCTCTTTTCATGTAGTCCAGGGAGGTACGTCTCAGGTCATTCACACCAGCATGGACAATGACTGTGTCATATTTGTACTTGCCGTGGAGTGACCTGAGTGCTTGTGTTATGTGGCGGATTCTAGCGCCCGATAGGCAGCTTACTGTGACCCTCTCCTTGTTCAGCCTGGTGAGTGGGACGTCAGTGTGTCTGACTATGGAGTCACCTATGACAAGTATGTTTGGTGTTGTATTTGGCCTTAAGGGCTGTGACTGCTTTGTACACTGCTTTTGTGGTTTATGTGTTGCTTGTGGGGTGTCTTGAGGTAGCAGTTGTTTGGGTGTCTGCTTTGGAAGCCTCTGCTGTTTAGGTAAATTTTTACTCAGAGCCTCCGAGTATGTCTTTGTGTGTTTATGTGTTTGATTCAGTGGAGTGGTAGCATTATGTGAGGCTGGTTTTGTGGTGTGTGTAGTTGCCTTCTCCTCCTGTCTGGTCTTGCCAGTCCTGAGTTGAGAGAGCTCAGCCTCTAGTTTGGCTAAATAGCTGCATCTCTCGCAAGTAAATGGTCTTATCCAGGATCAGTTTTTCATGTCTGCACCACTCAGTTGCCGTCTATGCAGTCATAATAAATCCAAATACAAACACCCTTTTCCAAACACATGTTAGTATGTGATTTGTTAGCTATTGTATAATTTGTCTAAGAAATTGGAAAACTATTAACAGTTGTGGCGCTCTGAATTTATTTTTCTTGGCCATGGTTCTTTTATATTTATAATTGTTATAGGCAACATTTTAGCATTTTTCATCAAAGTATATTTTGGCCATCAGAAAAATGCAAAGAAGAAATGCATCAGCCGAAGATAATTCTTGCTATAGAAGTCAGATAACTCTGTGGCTGCACATGTTGCACTTGTGTTGCCGTGGATGTGGCATTTTATATTTTAACAGATGGTTATAATATGTTAATAAATAAATTTTCTAACGGTAGATATGCAGCTTTGGGGCTGTGCATGTTGCGCTTTTATTGCCATAGCTGCAGCCCTTCATGTTTTGGTGGAGAGCGTACATTTTTTTAAAAGGCGTTGAGAAGGGGAATATTTGTAAAGAGTGAAAAAAAGTGATTTTTTTCATCTTACGGACGGCTCTTGAGTGGCGTAAATATGAAACACTGAATTTGGATAGGATAATTATAAAATGAGATATTATTAATATATATAAATTAAGCTTTTGTCTTCATATGTCAACTGGCTCTTAAGGTTAGAGCCTTGGGTCTCAATAGGTAAAATTTGTTTGCATTTTACGGAGAGAGGCTGAACATCTGTCATTCTCTCTATTATTGGTTGATTCTAAAAGTATGCTAATTTAGCACTGGACTTGAGGGGGCATATATTTTGATTGGTTGAAAACAATTTACTTAGCCAATGTGTCAGAACATGAAATGCCACTCAGATTGGTCAAATGTGTGGTCAAATGTGTTAGTAATTGAAATATGTGGATTGGTTTATGGAAACTGAAATGTATTTTTGATTGGATAATAGGCTTTTAAATACTGATTTTTATTCCATGAATTTTATGATCTAAAGAAGGCATTTCTGCCAAAAGCGCTTAAACTTCTTTTTAAGCTTATTAAAGAGATTTTAACAGTTATTGTTCCGTGGTGGTTACCGAAGATCTTCAGTATAGTATAAGAGGTAGGTGATGGAGGCCATAACAGGTTTGTTAGTAAAAATTGAGAATAGCAAGGGAAAATGATGGAGATCTGAGTGACACTTTTATGTAGAGAAGCTTCATCTGAGAAGAATACATTTAATTATGAAGAGCTTACTTGCAAATATGTCTTTAAACTACGATAAAGTATCTTTGCAAATGCCAATTTCAGTAAGTTTGTTGAAAAGAAGGGAGCACACTATGAGATCAAAGGCTTTTGTCAAATCTATGAATAGTGCACCTATAAGATTACATTTCTCTGCGTTTAGCAGTATGTCATCTGATAGAGTACAAAGGGCAGTTATGGTACTTTGACCTCATCAGAAGCTATACTACTTAATGAAGAGAATGTGTTGTTTGTTGCATTTAGCTAACTGTGTGTAGATTATGATTTCAAGGAATTTCCTGAGAGCAGGTTTTATATGGACTAGTCAAAGGTGTGAGGTGTCTTTGGGACTGGGTTGTTTCAGGGGGAGGGGGGGGGGTTGATTAAAGCAGGTGTCCAAATGGGAAGCATAATACTTTTGTAGAGACATAAGTGGTATATGTATGGGATGGGAAGGGTTAGGTGGTCTTTGCAGTGATGTATAAATCAGGAAATTAGATTGTCTGAATCAGCTAGACTGTAGTGGGAAGACTGTGGAGTAGGACAATGACTTCTTTAGATTTTATGCACTTAAAATAGAAGCGAGATTCAAAAAGAGGTGGGGAGGGTGGATAATGTTTTTCAAGGGCAAACTAGTGTTTGTTAGGGAAGGTTACTTAGGTCTCTAAAGAAGTCGGAGCAAATTAATTTAGCTTGTGCACACTATATAATAATGGTTGAATTATTGTTCTAGGTTGTATGCTTCCCTGTAAACAATTTGACTTTTTCCTAGAAGTGTTTTGATTTTCCTACGAGTGTTGTTTGTTTAGACTTGTGATGAAGACTTTTCTGTCTTCAAATAGATTGTTTGGCAAAGTTGCATGGGGAGGTGAAGGTAGTTTGTGTTTCCAGTGTGGGGTCCTGTTTCCATGTATGCTGTGCTTCATCAGTAAGGTTCTTATTTCAACTAAAGATACATGCAGTACTACCATAGCTATATCAAGGCTGAAATTAGCATGAATGTTTTCAAATATCAAGAGCATGGCTTCAAATCAGATCCACTCAAGATATATGAAAATCAGCCCCCTACATTCCATCTGTGATTATGGAAGGTACTTCCAGCCATGCCAGGAGAAGTAGGGCAGTGGATGCATGACCTGTGCTAGCACAGATAGCTGGAATTTTGTAAATAAGTACATGTCATTTGTATATCAAACTGATTTGTACAGATGCTTGTGCTGAAAATGTATTTGTGAGGTTTGCTTGTGTTAAAATGTAGCAACAGCGCACACTGCTGGAATGAAAATAAATGTACAGATATTATTGCAACTGATTTAAATGTATGTTTTAATAGAGGATACTAGGACAGCAGAGGTTAACAAGCTAGCTTACTTTAAGAAAAATAAGGGACGTGTAAATGAACTGTTAAACCATTAAAACGGCACTCCACAGTGTTGCACAGGACTGGAGACAGTGGGTCTGGAAGAAGCCTTTATTCATCAGCTCATTTAAAAAGAGGGGAAGCCCCAGGCACTGTCATAAACATTTAGAAGTATTTTGTAGCGCTCTATGCGAAATTCCTGTCTCAGCTTCAAAGGTGGATACTGTGAGAACCTGGATTAGGTGACCAGATGAGGTCATTCTGCAAGCCATCTTGGATATTTATTTTACAAGGAGTAATCTGTTAGTATTGAGTATTCTGTTTTGGGAAACCCGACTAGAAAGACTGCTCATGTATTTCATTGTGCCTTGCTCTATCAAATAAGTTATTAGGGAGTAGTAATGTTCCTAGATTCAGTCAAGAATATAGTGAAGCTTAGCTTAGAGATTGTTTTTCTTGAGTTGGTCCATCAATGTTATTTTCAATATTTCCTGTGATTTGAATTCTGTGGTTTACTGTAAATATATATTTAGTATTTTCTTGATCTTTTATTACTTATTATTAAATAGATTTAAACTTTTATTGTGGCTGGTCCTTTTAGAAAGTACCTAAACTTTGAGAGTGCTTATATTTATTTGGTGACCCTTGGTCAACTACTATGATCTGTATTAATATTAACTTCACTCAGCATAATTGGATACCCCTTCAACAGCCTTACAATAACTGACTGGTGGCAGTAAATCTACCTTATAGCCTTGGCAAAGTTGGTACAGCAGGTAATCTGTGTCAGCCTTTCCCAGGTGTGTGTGTGAAAATTAAATCTCAAAGAGTGTGTATGTCAACTACTTGGGGCAAGGAGACAAACGGAGCAGTGGTTTCACAGTGCCAGTGGGGAGCCTTACTGGGGACATGGGGAGAGGCAGAGACACCCATACCCCGAGCTGAGTGTGTGCCTGTGTGCTCTTAAGGGAAAATTGTGCTTGATGCAGAGACGTCTGCATCTGGAAATGCTGAGTGTATCCACTGGTACTCCAAGTGTACATCCCTCTCCAGTGTCAGTGGTGAGTATTCAGGATCCTTGATAAGTGGCCCAGTGTGGGGACATCACACCATCTTGTATCCTTTTTTTGTATTTACATTTTGTCTGGATACAACTGAAATTTTGAATACAGGACTGCTGATGTAAAAAACAACAATAAGGAATACAAACTGTTTTTTTTTTTTCTTAATTTGCAACTGTGGTCTAATATGAACCTATGCTGCAGAAGACAGAAAACAGTGTTTATTAAAATGGAGACTTAATGCTACTTCACTAGTTCATGCAATCATTTTACAGCCTGCATCATCAGAATACAGTCAGAAAGCTGACCAGCCATATGTCAACCTACAAAGATCAGAAATGGCAAAACAGATCATGCATTTGCATTTGATGCTGGAAGATCAGAAGTCTTGTGAGTTCTATTCCAACAACAGGTGCTTGGATTTACTTTCCATTAATGACGCTGTAATGAAGCATAAGGTGGTGTGTCACTTCTGTGTGCGATGTCAAGGTCTGAACTTTCTAAATATTGGCATCTGAGCATTTGCAGGCATACACAGTTTATCCATCTGAATGCATTTTTAATATGTAGGGGTACCAACCAAATACCTTAAATTTAATTGGGCAATTAAAGTTTGTGAAGTTTACACTGCGATTCCTTATTGTTCGATTTGGCAAATTACATGGGAGGAGGGCTAGCCAAGATCTGATGTTCCTACTGTATGGAAACTGGTTCTGACCAATGTGAGTCCTAACTCCACCTGAAGTATTAGAGAGCAACTAAAATCGAAGCAGCTAAACTGCGCATCTAACACTTACACTAAAAGTGATGTAGACTTCAGAGCACCTCCAATTAATGTAATGCTTAAGGCCTGAAGCTGATATGTCAGCCCTCAAGTCTTCTGTACGCACTACAAAACAGCATGTACACTCATCCCCAGTTATCATTCTGCTTCCAGGGCAGTCTAATATACAACTGTTAGTTGTGTGGAGTGTAGTCTAATGATGTATACTGTCTTGGACAGTAACTGAAATGACAACTAAAAGAAGGTGACTATCAGAAGTATCAGGAGATTTCTTTTTCAATTACAAGCAGCATAAGTTGTAAATTAAACAAACTCACACTATCAAGCTTTAGCATTTAAACTTTGCTGAGTTTATCACTACATAATGATATGATGCAGTACTGCAAAGGATGTCGCATGGGCACCAGTAATCTCTGTGGTACTGATGGAGTGTTAATAAAACTCAGATAAGGCTTTTTCAACACACCTGAACTACAAAAAGTGGACCAGAGAAATTGGGGTTGGTGGTCTCTGAAGACATGAGCCCTCTCAGCTGCGAAGAAAACATAAAAAACATTTTAATCTTGATAAAAGGAAAAAGAGAGAAAGGGAGAAAAGTAATTATATTGTTTCTTTATATTCATGAGTGTGTCTTTGCATGAGTGCGTCTTTGCATGGTTGAATTAATGTGGCATCTAGATGTTGTAACATGCATGATGAACTGAATACACCATTCAGACATCATGGGATAGCTGAGGTGTTCTAAAATACTGTAATTGTTTGCTAATTTGAGTACTTCATCAGCTTTTCACTTTAGCTTTCTTTTGGATTAGTTAAAAACACTGCACTACTAATTAAAACCTGAAGTCAGAACTGGTGAAAGACAGCATCTACTTCTGATTATTTGCCAATAAACTGTTAGCAAGTAGAAAACAGTAAAGATTTTGCTTTTGCACCAACCACATGGCATCTCCTGATTACCACATAAAAAATTACATGTACGTGACATCATTAATATTCATGAAACAATGTATTCTTATTTAGTCTTATCAGCAGTAAATCACACTATTTTATTCATTTGTTCAGTGACCTCCTACAGCATCTCCCTGGCAAAAGCAATATGTTGTGCTTATTTGCACATGCACACAAGCCAATGTAAAAATACAGCTTTATCTTATGAAACAAGTCAGCTCACAGCAAAAGCATAAAAGGTGGTCAGAAGGCTCGATGAAAATAAGTGTAACCAAAGCTGAAACCACCAAAAATCACTGTGAGCAATGGCACTGATGGTGAATAAAGACTGGAAGATGCATATTTTAGCATATAAACAGTTTCATTTTCCGCTTTCGTCTCACCAAGACTTCATCAGAAAAACAAATAAAACAGTAAAACACCAGCACCACATCTTAAATACTTTCCTACTGCATAAAATTATTAAATTAACCTATAAAAATTCTCATTGAATCAAAAAGTATCTCAAGTTAAAAAGACATGCATCTTAAGTCCATATACAACTCTAAAAAACAAAAAATTATAACAAAAGAACACAATCTACTACAGTAAGATTAAAAAATGAATAACAAATAAAGTGGAAGTGTAAATTACACTTTCCTAATGGTTAACTTCCTATATTTTAAGAAGCATTTCATGTTTATTGCATCATTTATTCATGGCCTTTTGTCCGCCCCCAATTTTATTTGCCAAGAGGTTTCTCTCTGTTCTATTACATTTTTAAAGTCTCCTCCCTTAGGGTCTGTTTTTACCACTTCCAAAACTGAAAATAAAATCTTCTTAAATTTGTTACATGTCACTGAATGTTTATATAGAGCATTACTGTCATCCTTAATTTTGATACTATACATATGTTCTCTCATTCTTTCCATTAAATTTTGTGTGGTATTCCCACATAAAACGCTTCGCATCCACTACACAAAGCGATATATACTAAGCCTTTTGCCCTACAGGTCAAATGACTAGGCACTTTGATAGTATATTTCATATGGGGTAAGTTTACAAATGGCCCTTCTAGGATATACCTGCAAAAACTGCAGTGGACATATAAAAATCATCCCCATTTGTTGGAGAGTAGATGTAATACCACTATTAGAGGAGCACTTTTCCAAGACGTTCTTCTATTATTATTCCTATAAACAAAATTAGGCTTGGTGCCTAAAATTTTTATTAGCTCACTGTTACCCTCAACTATCTTCCAATTTTTTTGGATAATCTCTCGAATCTCACCACTGTCTGTAGTGATGTCAAGATTACACACGGTGCCAAAGCTAGATGAACTACCTTCCTTAATGTTGTTAATGATAAGTGGACTTTTCAAAATGGGTGGATATAATTTGTTTCTTTTTATCAAA
Organism: Protopterus annectens; assembly: GCF_019279795.1. Lineage (NCBI taxonomy): Eukaryota > Metazoa > Chordata > Ceratodontiformes > Protopteridae > Protopterus > Protopterus annectens. Next base: position 1,356,018,752 of record NC_056725.1, read on the forward strand.
ATAATACTCAAGTTCATTGCCCCTGTCAAGAAACATGGAAGTAATCCTATGAAATACACTCTTCAAATTCCCCAGGAGGTAGACATGCAACAAGGTCGTATCTATTGCCCCTTGGGAATGTTGTGTCTTTCGGCTTTTCCCGGTTAGGGGTCGCCACAGCGGAACTCCTGTCCACTAATGATTGGCAGTTGATTTTTACGTTCCGAGTTGCCAGCCCTGACGCACAACCTTCAACAAAGGTACGCCCATTCGCGCATGTCACTCTCCACGCAGAAGACGCTCTAGCTGAGTCGAACCGGACAGCGTTTTACTGTGAGGCGACAATGCTACCTGTTCTTTTTAATAAAATAAGGGTGGTTACTTTTAAAGTGCAAATAACCATTAGTGAAAGTGTTCTTCCTATAAATCTTACTTTCAAAATGCCTTTTTGATTCGTTCCATTCTAAGGTCACATCAAGAAAAGCAACCTTGTTCCCCAAACCACTTTTCACAAACTGTAAATACCTAGACTGAGCATTCAAATCTTTAAGAAACTGTTCACTAGTGTTACTAGCCCCCTCAATGATGAAAACAAGGCACAAACCTGGCATAAAAATGTATATTATACACCAGTTTCAACTTAGAAAGAATGTTGGATTCCCACCATGCCATCACTATGTTGGCATACAATGGTGCAGCAGGTGGACCCACTGCAACACCCTTACATTGTTTGAAGAAACATCCATCAAAAATGAAATAGTTGTGTTCTAAAATTATTTCTAGTAAACTACAAACCAAATTCACTTTACAAGGTTTCAACTTGGAACCTAAAGAGAGAAACTCTCTAACTGCCTCCATCAAGAGGAATACAAGTAAAAAGTGCAACTACATCAGCTGTCATAATGAAATGTTTTTCTTTATCAAAAACAAAATTAGAAAGAAAATTCCTAAATTTATTTAACAAGTCCCAGGAGTCCTTTAAATAGGAAGGCAAACTCTGTACCACCAGTTTCAAAAAAGAATCAATAACCAATACTAAACCCTCAGTGACTGAATGAGGGGCAGACACTTTCGGTCTGAATGGAGGGCCGGTCATACATTTATTGATTCTGGGAATACCAAATAGTGTGCCGGCCCTTGGCTTTTCCACTAAACAAAAGTTATACATTCTCATGTCAATGACATCATTCATAAGTGCTTCATATAAAAATGTATTGATGAATTAAAAACTTTTGTGAATATCCCTAACAGTGACTTTGGCATATTCATCGCTATTATTTAATAATTTAAACACAGATGCCTTGTATTGTTCAATATTCATTACTACTATGTTGCCCCCCTTGTCACTCTTCATGTACCTCAAATCCCTCCTAGAGGTAAGCTGAGTTAGGGCTACCCGTTCAGTACTAGTTAAATTATCAAACCATTTCTTCTTTTTCCTACTCTTATCCAAATAATGACCAATATCCTCTATGCATGCTGCTTCAAAAATGTTTTGCATCTGACTAAGTGCTGGTGTATAAAAGGAAGGTTTGTATAAACAACTGTAATCATTTTTAATGTTTTAACACATAATTCAAATTTAATTTGTGGATGTACTGCTTCAAATCAATAACAGTCCTAGAGAAGTCCATTCTCTTCGTGGCCACAAAATTAAAACAATAACCCAAAAGTTTAACCTGGGAATCACTTAAAGTGATACCAGACAAATTTCTAACTTTCAGCTGGTCTTCACAATGTCTTACTGTTCGTCGTTGGAGGACTCCAAAGCTGTTAGTCCTCTCTGCTTCACAGTCCAAGTTCTCAAAGCCTGTTTTTTTCTTTTGGGTAAAGAAGTAGCAGCTTTTGAACATGCTCCTGCTGTGTTCAAGTTCAAAGAAGTCGTATTAACGGCCACTTCATTGCCACCAGAAGAGCCTCCTGCTTCCACCTCACTCTCATCACCAGAAGGAGGCTACGACCTGATTCTCCGCCCTAAAAAAACCTCATGACAAGTTTCGAAGAAAGTGATTGGCCAGTCGAACCCTTCACCCATCACAGTCTATTTGAAGACTGTTTTCTAAACCAACTAGGCTTTTTATGGTTCCCAATGATATTTACTAAAGCATTTTCATTTTTACTACTAGAGTCTGGTATAAAGTTAGTGTATGCAGTGCCATTCTCATAGGCTTCCACATCTCTAAGTACTTTGTTGTGTTTATGTTCTATAACTTCATTCTCATAAGTTTCTACTTCTTTTAAGAGCTGATCATATAAGTTGTCAGAGTCAAAGTCCTTCACCAAAGAATGAAGTTCATCATCAAGTTTCATTTGTTTTTCTGATGAAGTCTTGGTGAGATGAAAGCGGAAAATTAAACTGTTTATATGCTAAAATCTGCATCTTCCAGTCTTTATTGGTCAGAAGGTTCCATGACAGACGTCTCGAGATGCACCTGCAAGCCCCAGATCAAACAGTGCAATCAGCTGACAAAATAGTGAAAATCGAAACTAAACAATGCTACTTAAAACAAGTTTTCCACACATCTCTGCTCCTTATGCATACGAACTCCACAATTACTTTACTTTAGAGTACGGGGAATACTCCAAGGTGCAGCAGTCTTGACCTGACTACAAATTAATACTGCCTGCACATCTGTGATCAGTGTTGCCAGACTTAGAATTGTGAATGTTACAGCAGCTCAAAAGAAGATGGTAAAACATTTTTCTGAAACCAGTACTTTTTATTAAGGGTGGCAAGGCCTGCCTCTCAAAACCCCACACCCCCTGTTACTTATTATAATCCTATTCAATCTGCTATTACTAAGACAAAAGCCAGATATATTTTTTCAAAAAATCATTTGACCTTCTTTGGTGACTTCTGAATACAAAAGTGACATTTCCAAAACAAAGAGCTCAAACATCTCTGATTTAAATACTTCAGTGTAACAATAAGGAATAGCTCCAACAGCAATGTAGATGGTATCAAAATTATGCTGCAGCTAAGAAAAAAGAAACTATGTACACACCATAATGTTCCATGTGAATTGTTCATCTCGCCTTCATTCTCACTGACGGTTCGGAGCCGATCCTTGGCTCCAACTCGGCCAAATGCTAAAGCTTGAGGTCTTCAACCAGCTCATGGCCTACTCCCTATCCCATGATGCATTGGTGCTTTCCTCAGATCTTGTTTGCTGCTGCAACAGATGGGGCAGTTCACCAGCTCTGGCCAGTGAATATATTTATTTTTCTTAAGTTTAATATTTTTTCTAAATATTTCATCCTTTATATAGTAGTTAGAGGTTAGTTTTACAGAGTTAGTTTAGTGAATAGCATATCTTTCTCTTTAATGGCCATTTTTTATTAGGCCTAATTTAACTCCCTTTTCCCAGTTATTCTAAATGTTGATAGTTATAGCTTTTTATATACAAATATATCTGTGTGTGGTGCGTTTCTTGTTACTAGTATAAAAAAGCTTAGATACAGTTTTTGTGAGCCCGTTTTATATTTAGGGCTATTTCTTCTTTAAAATACAGCCTGTTTAAACTATAAGGCTTTAAGGATTGTTTATAGTGTGATTACTGTTTTTTGTAGGATTAAAAATATGTCTCAGGAGAAATCTAAGTCTGGTTTCAAAGAATGCCATAAGTGTGGGCAAAAGATGTCCATCACTGATGGGCACTTGGATTGTGTACACTGTTTGGGGAAGTTTACCTCCAAGAAAATTGTTCCATATGCCACTTGTTTAGTACTAGGGTGCTGCATGAGAGAAAAAGTAAACTGATAGTGGGAGGACTGGTCAAATCTTCTTTTCAAAACTCATTAGATATGGGCAAGACCCAAGACAAGCATTCTAAATCTTCCAAGTCTTCTTCTAGATCAGAGTCGAAGACAAGTTCATCGACTCCAAAAAAAAAATCGAGCAGACCATCTACCTGGGCACCACAAGTTTTGGAGCCAATGGTTGAGCTTGTTGGTAGGAGCCGGTCCCTGGTTCTGGAGCTAGTATCTCTTACCCTTAAGTCTCCTATTTTACAGTCAGTGGCTTCTTCCATAGCCTCTTCGCAGTCCTCAGGGCTCTCTGATAAGGATGTGGATAGGGTGGTGCACAGGCTGCTGCAGACACTGGCACTAGCTAAGATTATATCGGGGTCGACCCTTGGGGCTTCGGGCCCAAATGAGACCCAGTCCATTACTTATGTTCCTCCTCAGACTTGACTCGAGATTTCGGAGCTGGGCTTTTTGGAGCTGATGATTATGGATCTGCTGGAGCCGACACCTGCTCCAGTCCTGTTGGTTCAGACTTCTCTGACTTCCTCGGTGCTGACCATAGAGTCTAGGAGCAGACACTAATCTGGGGAGGATAGTCGAACCAAACTCTCTGTTCTGACTTTACCTCTCGGGGCTTCGACGCGGCTGAGCTCGGCTCCTACCTCGAGCTTGGATCCTTCCATTTTGATGCCGGGGAGATCACCTGCTTCTTCAAATCCAGGGGTTTCCTCTCATCAGAGCCGGGGGTCTTTTGATGCCATGAGGAGAGTGTTGTCCCCTCGGGCTCCAACATCATAAGAACTGGCAACCTCTTCCCCTAAAGCGCCTTTGTCTATCTCTGCTTCACTGGTCCCTCAAAAGCATAGAGATCCAGAGCCTCAGGTTGGCCCATTGGGTGAGCTCTGCTCTTCCGAGACCTCACCAGAAGCTCCCACTGAGGAGGTTTCCAGGAAGAGACTTTGCAAGAGGAAGCATCTGGACTCCTTACAGGAATCCGTCACGTCAGACACTGACTTAGATGAGTCAGAAGGGTCCCCACTGTCCCCCTCTGATGATATCTCGTTCAGAGATATCTTGGAAATTCTCAAACAGAGGGGTGGTTGGAAGCCCATTAACCCTACCGATGATGAGTCAGTTCTCCTGAAGGCTTTCGGGTCTCTTTTGATGAGCTGATGGAACTCATCTCTTGAAAGGCGTGGGAGTCCCTGGATACCATGGAACCTATCCCTTGGGAGGCTTAACAAATTTATGACATCCCCCAGAAAAAGGCTTTCCTAACCAAAGGAATACCTGTCGATGCTATGGTGGTGGCGGCAGCCACCAAAAGGAGTTGTCAGAGACTTCTACATCTGCTCATCCTCCTAACAGCGATACTAGGATTGTGGACAGATATGGTAGGCGCATGTTTAGTTCAGCGGCCTTTGCTCTTCGATCCCTGAACTATCTTGTGCATTTTACTAGACTGCACAGAGATCTCCTTAATAAGCTGGGGGATACTCTACAGGGTGCAGTAGCTGCAGGAGTTTCAGATGAAGTAACTTCCAAGCTTGCTACCCTAAATTCTCTTGTAAACTCTTTCATGCGTCTGATTTCGTACACAGCTGATCCTATTATAAGTTAGAGAGGAAAGCATACTTGTGTTTTCCTATACCAATAATTTTGCGTATAACAAACTGTGAACTTCATGCATCAGCAGAAAGTTTCACAACTATTATATGTTTAAAATTGACTCAAACAGTTATAGCTCTGGAGTATGGCAACAGAAAGTATCTTATTAGCATACTTTAAAAAAAATTATAAAAATGCACAATTTCACATCAAAGTTCCATATCTTTTCGGTGGGGGGGGGCGGGCATGTCCACAGCCTCTGTAGGAAGGTTATTTATTTGTACTTGTTGACTTGGGTAGAGCATAGATCCAGGTGGTCCTTTTTTCAGACTCAGCCCAGGAGCACTGTCTGGCTAAATCACCTGCTCACATTCATACAATATGCAAATGGAGATTAAGGGAATTAAGCCTTCAACAGGAAGGTTAGGATTTTGTCGCTGCTCAGAATTTCTAACTGCATGCTATCCCTCGTAAAGTCCTTACAAATGTCAGGTTTAGCATACAAATATGTAAGAGAGACCCCTTAACATCCTTAAAATGTGAAGACAAATCTGCCTACAGTACAAGCACCAGTGGTAGGAGATAAAAATTGTGCAGCTTAACCCATGTCACATGTCTGTCAATTGTCTCTGATTTTACCTTAAAACATTGAGTTTTGTTCCTTATTAAATTAGTGATTTTTTTTTTTTTTTTTTGAAAAAACTGTTATGGACTTATGCAATTAAAAATGTCATTTGCTGGGGTTAGAGAGTACTAATTCTACAGAAAATTTGCTTGATCAATTTTCATAGCAACTAATGCCAGTGTTTAAAAAACATGCGCCTAGCCTGTATCACTGGTGTAGAGGGTAAAGCCCTGACTACAGCTCAAGCAATCTATGTGCAACTAAATCTATGTTCAACTAACAGCTTGGGCGCTTGACGATACTGGCAGTGTGGATGGGGGGATGGTGGCTCTCACCTGGCTCATACAGAAGCTTTAATGACAAGGCCTTGGCTGGAGAATGGGGGCTTGTCCTGACTCAGGCATATGTTGGCACTGGGAGAGATGTAGTTGGGGTCTTCCAATTTGTTAATGGCAGCCCCTACTGATGCATGTGGGAGACAGCACACATGTGGACAAGGGACCATAAGCAATGAAACAACCAAAAGGAGTGGGTTGCGCTAAAATAAAAAAAAATGTTTTCATTTACAGGATGCTGGCTGTTGACAGCACAGATCATCTTCATAGCTACCTCTGCATGATATACCCCTCTGACAATGTAGGATTGATCTGCATATATGGGGAAAACAGCACAAAAAAGTCCAAGACTTTGGCTCCTTGTTACTGATCATTGTTGGCTATGCCTCTTTCTCTAGACAAAAAGAGGTTGAGAATTGTGTCCCACTGTAATGGAGACTGTAGTTTAAAAAATAATTTACTGAACAAGAGCATGCCTGATCCTCATAAAATATGTGGCTCTTGACAAACAGTGATGTTTATAAATGATAAATAATTCCAGAATAAATACAGTTAATGACTTTTCGTTCTTCAGAAGATGTGCAGTAAGAGATGTCCTCGTTTACATTTCTATGCAACTGCCCTCAGTATAGGTCTTCTGAGTCAACAAGCTAAATTAAAAAAAATACAGGTGCAAGAGGCAAATGTGATTGATGTACTGGAAATTAACGTGCAAAAATGCACAGAACAGGAAAGAACGGAAAATATATTGACTGGTGCACATTTTATTTATTTTATTTATTTTATTTTATTTATTTTACATTTGTTGACCGGGATAGTCCGACTGGATACATGTCCATTTTCAGCGGAGTCCCGGGGAGAAAAGCTCCAAACAAGGTTAATCAAGGTACGTAAAGACATATCACATTGTGTTCATAGTAAGCAGATAATCACAATAGAAGGTACAAAATGATTACATTACATTACATTCAGGTTCATTCACACTTAGTTGAATAGACAGAAATTGCCTAGTTGTAGGAATTACTCGTGTGAAAAGTTAGTCAGGGTTAGTACATGGACAGAGCCAATGTGATTTATAGTGGATTTTTAGTTCTTTTTTGAATAGCGCTAGTGATTGTAAGGACGTAAGCTTCTGGGGAAGAGAATTCCATACTTTGCCAATAATATTAGAGTAGAGTGAATCCCCACCTAGGTTATGGGACTTGCAGGTTTGTATTAAGAGTTTGTTAGATGAGCGAAGAGAGCTTAGGTTGGAGTAAGGCGTTAGGACGTTGTTTAGTGCAGGGGTGTTATCTGGATGTTTCAGGATTTTGAATGCTTCAATGAGTTGGTATTTCAGTAGAAGATTAGGGAGTTCTGGCCAGTCAAGTTTTTTCAGGCTGATGCAGTGATGTGTTCTATAAGGTAGGGCAGTGATGAATCTAGCAATGTGATTATAAGAAGTGGAAAGACGATTGAGGTCAGACTTGTTGAGGTTTGTAAGGATCGGGGAGGCATATAGTAGGGTGGATAGGAGGTGTGAGCGGGCGGTAGCTAACCTAGCGGCTGGAGTTAGGAAGGTTTTTAACCTGTATAAGGAACCAAGTTTTTTGTTAACCATTTTAATAGTTTGGTTGATGTGGATGTCAAACCGTAGTTTATTGTCGATAATTACTCCTAATAGTTTAGCGTTGGTAGTAGGGGAGATAATGGTACCATTGTTAGATTGTATAGTAAAGTGTGTGAAAGGTATTGGGTTGGATGGGTGGAAAAGGAGAAGTTGGGTTTTTTTTGGGTTTAAGATGAGTTGATGGTTAGTTAGCCAATTTTCAACTTTGGTGAAGCAGAGTTGGGTAGTTATTAGAAGGTTGTCAAGGATAGGATTAGAACAGATGATAGTTGAGTCATCTGCATATTGAATACAGGTGGCTTCGGGGATAACTGTATGGAGGTCATTTATAAAAATTGAGAACAGAAGTGGACCTAGGATGGACCCTTGGGGTACGCCTATACTATTCGGCAATAGGCAGGAGAGTTTGTTCTGCCACATAACTGCCTGTTGTCTACCTACGAGGTAGGCCTGAAACCAGTTTAGGACTTGGGTGTCTAGGTGTAAGGTTGATAAGGTTTTGAGAAGTAGCTGGTGGTTTACCATGTCGAAAGCTTTCGACATATCTAGAAAGAGGGCTGAGGAGATATTTTTGTTATTCCGGTTATGGTTAATTTTCTCTGTAAAAGAGAGGAGAGCAGTGGTCGTGCTATGGTTGGGTCTAAATCCATGCTGACAATCAGTTAGTAGTTTGTTTTGGGTGAGATAGGACATGAGTTGTTTATGCACACACTTTTCCATGATTTTGGCAAGTGGTGATAGTATAGCAATTGGTCTATAGTTAGAGAGCTCGGTGGATGTTCCTCCTTTATGAAGAGGAATGACGTAAGATATTTTCCAGATTGCTGGGATAGTGGACTCGGTAATGGTTCTATTAATTAATATTGAAATAGGGTATGCTATGACATCTGCAGCAATTTGCAAGTATTCTGCAGGTAGAAGGTCTGCTGAGAGGGTAGTTGGTTTTAGCTTTTCAAACAGAATCGAATGAAAGCAGCGGATATGGGTAGGAGGTTAAAGGTTAGTGCAGAGTTAGGAGGCATATTGTTAGGTGTGGTAGAGGGGTGGGTAGTTGGTTGGCTAGTACCTGAATTGTTTCGTGAAGAAGGTATTAAAGTTGTTAGCTATTTCTTCTTGGTTCTTATCAGATAGAGTTTCAGGGGTAGGAGTGGTGGATTTTCCTGGTTGGAGAAGTTTGTTCAATCCTGCCCAGAATTTTGAGGGTTCTTTTGGTTTTGTTTTGTAGGTGGTGAAAGTAGTTTTTCTTATCTTGGGTGGTGGCCTTTTTGGTTTCATTTCTCATTTGCTGGAAGATGACCCGATCTAGTGGTAACTTGGTAGTACGCCATTTGTTCCAAGCTTTGTCCCTATTAGTTATTTTGGTTTTGGATTCTGAGGTTAGCCAAGGTGCTATGTGAGTTTTGATTCTGGACACCCTTTGGGGGCATGAGAGTCAAGTAGGGTAAGGAATGTTTGATTAAAATGTGAGACTGCTTCGTCAAGGGGAAGGGATTTCAATGTTGACCAGTTACAGTGATTGAGTGCCTTGTGAAACTTTAGAGGATCAAATTTTTTTTTGTTTCTGACTGTTCTATAGACTGGTAAGCTAGCATTGGTTGGGTTATCTTTCCTGATGTAAGTAAGCAAATGATCACTAAGATCATTAGGTAGAGTCCCCGGTATATTTTTGGGGTGTTCCTTGATGAGCACCCAATCAAGTATGCTTTCCTTTTGTTTATTATTACCTAGTCTGGTGGTAGTGGTTATAACCTGAGAGAAACCATGGAGATTTAAAGAAGTAGGACTGGACTGAGCAGAACATTTGTTCCAATCAATGTTAACATCTCCCAGGACTATTGTTTCT